>NC_142952.1:20198057-20373057 GCF_046866305.1 Octopus bimaculoides
TGCTGCAATTAAAAAACCCTTCAGTCTCTGCTCTGTGTCCTCAGCTTCTCAGCCATTGTTGGGATTTTGCTTTGTCTATTACTTTTACATTTAGTTTAACCCAGTATTTGCCATGAAGGGGCTTTTCTTGCTATCGTTTTATCATGATCCATTGCTGTTCTAGTTTTAGTTTGGATTTCATTTGTTTTACAGCTTTTGTTGTTTCTTCTTTTTCTTCATAGTTGTTAGGTAGTATGACTTCCTTTTTGTATTTGTTAGCTTCCTTATTATTATTATTATTATTATTATTATTATTATTATTATTATTATTATTATTATTATTATTACTATTATTATTATTACCGTGTTTCCCCGATAATAAGACCTACCCGCAAAATAAGACCTAGCGTGATTTTTGAGGATGATTTTAATATAAGCCCTAGTTGAGAGCGGCAGAAAGACGAAAGAAACAAACATTCTCTTTTTTTATATTTATACAAACTGCTTTAATGCGGTGTATGCCATCCTTTTCAAAATATCTTTTTTTGGCAAGTTAAAATAATGACGACACAAAAACTATTCTTGTGTGTTCTTTCGTAACTCAATTACACAGCTGAGCAATGAAAATTGACTTTTAACACTTCGTTTTTTCCGAGCATTTACCAGATGTCTCTTATCTTCAAGGTTGATTCTTGCAGGTGCGATTCACTGTGCTACTATTGCAGAGGCGGCTGGTGACGACAAAACTTCCCTAATCTCAGCCAATCACATCATGCAACACAAACACTTGTCTTCGTCAATGATCAAGATGAAGACGTAGCACATTGTAGCTACACTCGCACATTCAAATTTCAAACTACAGTTTTCCTGGTAGAGATAAATGAGGTCATTATTAATGTGCATACGCAAAATGAGTCATGTGGAACTTTCCAACGGCCAAGAGGAGAGCTCGTTGACTCGTTCAACAATTACGTGATTGCCTGATTGGTATGTAAAAAGTTTAACTTTGCCACCTTGGATAGGAAATCATTTTTCTGGTCATTTTCACCGCAAGACAAGATGAGTGTAAGAAAAAGTTATTCAATCGAGTACAAAAAAGGAATAGTGGAGGAATCACAGAGCAAGAACCTTACTGCTTTCTGTAAAGAAAGGAATTTGGATCTCCGAATGGTTCGAAAATGGCGATCAGACTACGATAAACTCAGTTAAAAAGTGGATGAGGGAAATGCAAAGAAATGCAAGTGTGGATCAGGTCGACAACTACTATTTTCTGAGTTGGAAGACATCATTTGTGAATGGGTTTCTGAAAGGAGAGCAAGATTGTTTGCAGGGCTGATATTCAAACATTTGCCCTTAAAAATACACTACAATTTGGTATATTTCCGGAAGACTTCAAAACATCAAAACACTAGTTGGATGGTTTCCTTCAGCGACATGAATTTTCTCTTAGAAAGTCAACAACACTGTTCAAACTGGAAGATGCTGATATTATTAAACGTGCACTCACATTTAAGTCCTTTGTTGATGGGATAGACTTTAGTAAATACAGTCTCTCCATCATGATTGCTATGGATGAAACTGCAGTGTTCATGGGTCAAGGATCTCAGTTGACAATCGATCAAAGGGGTGCGTCGTCAATTTACATTCCCTCCACTGGCTACGAAAGTGCACGAGTTACATATATTTTGGCAGTTCGTCTTTAATCATCACCAAAGGCAAGAAGGACAGAATTGAGCGCGTTTCAGGCATCTGTGTTCTGGAAACTGAAAAGGCATGGTGGATATAGGCAGTTTTAAGGAAATGGATCGATTTCATGCTGCTATTTATTTTGTGAGGAAGCGAAAGATGTATGATAGTTTGGGATTCAGCCAGCACGCATCACGCAAAAGACACGAAGAACCTCCTTGCAGAAAGGAGAATAGATCAAATCATGATTCCCGCAGGAATGACTGCTTATCTCCAGACTCTTGATATTTCAATAAATAAACCATTCAAGGACCACTTACGCATGGAAATTAATGACTACATTGAAAACAGAATAGTGAGAAATGAGCGTGGAAATTTTGTGAAACCCAGACTACAAGAGATCGTGACTTGGGTGACAAATTCATGGAACAAAATCACAGACAGCTGTGTTGCCAATGCGCTACGAGCAGGCTACCTGGATAAGAACTTCTCAATCCATGAGACCTCTATTGCTCGACATGAGAGAATAGGAGCGAAAATTCTGCAGGAAATTGAGTTAAGCGAAAACTCTGCTGGAATTTTGGAAACCGATGATTTGCAAGACATTCCAGAGGATGATGATATGATTGTTTTTGAATAAATTGTTGTTAATGAGTTTCTGAATAAAAAACATGTTAATGGTAAGTAAATGTAGATCGTTTTTTGTAATTTCTGTTTATTTAGAAATCTCGTAATTTTTACTTTGTAACTTCATTTTTTGATATATCAAAATAAGACATCCCCCGAAAATAATCCTAGTGTCATATTTCGGAGTGAAAATTAATATAAGCCCTGTCTTATTTCCGGGGAAACACTGTATTATTATTGTTGTTGTTGTTGGTGGTGGTGGTGGTGTTGTTGTTATTTACTTTTAATCTTCATATTTGCTACAACCAGTTTCCGAGACACACCCAGCGTCCAAGGATAAGAGATGTTACAGCATGACTGAAAGCTTGTGGAGGGGAAATGGCAGGGGCATTAGCAAAATAACTTCATGTAATGCAACACAGACATTTAAACTGATAGGTTTTTTTTTTAAGGATGTGAGCAGTACTTGTCAGCACAATCTTTTGGATTTCTCTGAGACATGGTTCTCCTGAAATGTTGTCCAGATGTCTCTGACTTCCCTTTTCTATCATACCTAGGGCATCATCTTCTTCTTCTTCTTCTTCTTCTTCTTCTTCTTCTTCTTCTTCTTCTTCTTCTTCTTCTTCTTCTTTGTCGTCGTCATCGTCGTCGTCGTCATCTTCGTCTTCTTCTCCTTCTTCTCATCATCATCATCATTATTATTATTATTATTATTATTATTATTATTATTATCATTATCATTATTATTATTATTGAGTGAGAGAGCAGAGCATGTCATCAAAGTGACACTGGGGTAAAATATACGAAGCCCATTATACCCATCATGACTACCCGTCTGATAAGGGTACACCAGGCACATGAATCACAACCATATGTACACGACATGGTGATCTTATATCAAGATAAACAGCGCATGACCTCGCAGGTGGGGCCCAGTTAGAATTTTCTTCAGGTCGAGTAGCCCATCCCGCTGAAAAGGTCCCTGAATAAGGTTTGTTTAAGGATGTTGAGCAAAACACCCATGTTTCCAAAGGTGAATTATTCAAACCCCAAAGGATTCCTCTCAATACATGGCTATGATGCTCCTCCACTACTTCTGCTCATGATCAAAGATGCACATATTGTCAGCCACCAAGGGACATGCTCAACTGGTTATGGTCAAACAACTGACAAGCAAATTTGTAGTATTAAACAGAATATTTGCTGTAGCCCATCTTTTTATACCAAGACAGAACAATGTACATGATAACACTTCCAATCAGTTAAGGTCAGAAGCCATGAGAGCCACTGCCTGGTACTGCATCCGGGCATTTTATTATTATTATTATTATTATTATTATTATTATTATTATTATTATTATTATTATTGTTATTGTTATTGTTATTATTATTATTATTATTATTATTATTATTATTATTAAGGTGATGAGCTGGATGAAATGCTTAGAGGTATTTCATCCATCACTACGTTCTGAGTTCAAATTCCACTGAGATTGACTTTGCTTTTCATCTTTTTGGGGTCGATAAATTAACTACCAGTTGAATACTGGGTCTATAGTAGAAATTATTACTCTTTTACTTGTTTCAGTCATTTGACTGCAGCCATGCTGGAGCACCACCTTTAGTCGAGTAAATCAACCCCAGGACTTATTCTTTGTAAGCCTAGTACTTATTCTATCGGTCTCTCTTGCCGAACCGCTAAGTTACGGGGACGTAAGCACACCAGCATCAGTTGTCAAGCAATGTTGGGGGGACAAATACAGACACACATACATATATATATATATATATATATATATATATATATATATATATATATATATATATATATATATATATACCACGGGCTTCAGTGGTAAGTAATGAGTACTGAAGTTCTTAAACAGAGAATGACCACAGAAAGCTAGCAATGTTTTACCTGCAATGCAGGATTGAACTTGTTGCTTCTGTTATCAAATTCAAAGTTTGTGTCTACAGGATCATGATGACATAAAGCATTCTTGCTACAAAACCTTATATTGGATTTCTTTGTATTGCTAATGGACGCAAGTTTGTTATGTGTGTAATATATTTTAAGTGTATAAATATATATGTATGTGCTGATGGTGTGTGACATATATATCTTTTATCTTCTATATTTTACTTGTTTCAGTCATTAGACTGTGGCCATGCTGGGACACCGCCTTGAAGAAGCTTTTAGTTGAACAAATCAACCCCAGTATTTGTTTATTTTTAAGCCTGGTATTTATTCTTTTGGTTTCTTTCTTTTATACTTACTAATGATGGCTCAAAGCTTCCTAACATCCTATACCTAGATCCTTAGATCTTACAATTATATATTATTATTATTTTTTCTGACTCCTATGAACACTATCAGTATGGAAGACATTGGAATGGAAAAAATAAAGCCAAACCTGTCACTAAAGGATATCCCACTAACGAATAAAACTAAATATATGAATCTCATGATTCACAGTACCAACGAACTGGTTCACCAAATGTGGAAAGCCTTCTTTCTCTCTCAACAATCCCACAGCCAACTCCTAAAACCTGATTCATCAAGCCTTCTTTCTTGATTTTAGATCCCATAAAACCGAAATCTGGATAATTTTGAACAAGGCCTAACTAATCTGATTAAAAATATCAAATTTAAACCCAGAAAAAGAGCTCTCAACCCCACCTAATTAAGATCAACCATATAATCAAGAATCTTCAAAAATATCCAGCAATCCTCGTACACACACAGACAAAACTGGCAACCTATAAAACGTACCATTGGATACATTCTGGGAATTGATACTTGAACAGCTGCACAAAGGCTACCATATTGTACTGGACTGTGTCCTGAGAGATATCAATCTCAAGACTCAAGATCTTGTCTTTAAATTCTGCTTAGAAGATAGAACTGAAGCTTCCATACCTCAACAACTGCACTGAATATCAACTTAAAGGACCATAAGAAAATTTTTCTGCAAACCCTTTTGTTCACCTCATCTGCCCCTCAAGCTCTGATACAAGTAGGATTAGTAAAGTTATATTAAATAGAATTCTACCCCTCCTTTGTTCTAAGATTACACTAAACCTCTGGATTAACACCACTGAAGCCATCCAATGGTTTAAGTCCTTAAGCTCCAAAGATAAATACGAATTCAGTCAAGTAGCTATAGATCAGTATTATTCCAGCATATCTCCTATCCATATTAACAAAGCTCTCATATTGGCACTAAAATATTCTACCAACAATTTTATTTCTTCATGCAGATGTTTTTCTATTTTGTTTTTTCACTTCATTCTTCTGGTTTTGTGACTCACTTTAAATTACATCCCTGGAAAGTTAACTTGGGATCCCTTGATGATAATGTAACTTTCATTTAACTATGGTATCTTCTGCCTGATGAATATCCAGTGGAGTACCCCTCGTTGAGTAATCATTACTTCCAAGGTTCTGCTAGCTAGGAAACGTATATAGTTTGAATCTTTATTTGCATTCGTAACAACCCTAATTGTTAACTGTGAACTATATAAAAGAACTTTTTTCAGCTTATCAAACTTCGATATGGGAATAAACTTCTATTGGCATAGAATAAACTTCTATTGGCATAGAATAAACTTCTATGCCAATAAACTACTATTGTTCCTGAAAGTTGTTTTTATACCTACTACGGACTGCTTGAAGCTTACTAACTTCCAACACCTAGATCCTTGGCTTTTACGATTAGATGTCATATATACATACACACACGTGCGCGCACGCACACACACACACACACACAAAGGTCTGAAGGAATATTTAATATTAAATATTTCTGCAGATCTACTACCTACCAAGCCTTCACAAAAGTAAAAGAGAGAGAGACAGAAAAAAGGAAGATGTCCCACATATTTGAAAACTATGAAAATATTTTAAAAACACATTTCATTTCATTTTTCCACAATTTAATTGTTTTCCATGCTTTACTTGAAAAAGTCGTGAAGACTGAAGCCAGTACTAAAATGTTCTTCGTGATGAAATTATTTTAGCATTTTCTACCTTGTCCTATTTTCCTTATATATATATAGACATATATATGTATATATGACAGGTGGCAGCAGATATGGTAATTTTACACCTTTTTTCCACAAGAGAGAATTTTTCTCCACTGTAACTGCAGGGAATTTGCCTTTAGCAGTTGAAATATGTCACAAACATATTTTAATGAAGCAAAAGTTTGCATACACACACACACACACACACACGAGCTCAGCATTACCCTGCAGCTTGCCAGAACCTGTTAAATCACCCAACCCATACCAGCCTGGAAAACAGATGTCAACTGATGATGGTGATGATGATGATGATGATGATGTATAAAACAATGGATTCAGCTGACTGCATTTATCAGAATAGGAATCTTTAGAGAACATCAGCAAACAAACAGGTTGGCCATATCCTGTTGTCCTATAGGGTGCAAATACACTTACCTCTGAATTGCCTAATCCACCTGGATCCTACCAAGTGTTAATAAATTTCGTGATAGCAGACATAAAATCAACCATATGAAAACTGTTGTAGGTACCTATATTAAAAGACTTTTGTTAACTTCCATTTATAGGTTTATTCCACCATCTCCAGGAGAGCAAAATCTTATGTGTCCCTGATTGTTGGTTTAATCCAAGAGAAGAAAACGCTGTCTCTAAACTGCTCTAAACTTTTCATTTAATGTTGTGAAAAACCTGACTAGAGCAGAGAGATGAGGACAAGAATGAGGATATGGGCTTGTAACAGAGTTAAACTTCAGTGCCTAACACAGAATATATTCAGAACAATAGGCAGGTAAAGAGGTAGAGGTGGTTGGAAGAAGCCAAGAGAAGGTGGCTGTAGGGAGAGTTTACTCATGAGGGAAGTAGGGAGGTGGGTGTTTACTGAATTAGCAGGTGGGTGGCAGTGGTAGACGTTGTGTTGGTGGTGATGGTAGTGGCAGAGGTAAAGGAGATAGTAATTTTCTGTTGACAAAACTCATAAACAAACAGCTGTGGGGTGTGGAAAGGTGCTGGTGGGGTTGGTGAGATATCTTTCTCAAAGGACATGTAGGTACTTAAGTAGCTCTAAGGTGAAAAGATCTTATCTCTCCAGTCATCCAAGGCCTTGCAAACTTGATATATACCATATACCACCCCATTGTATCCACCCTGACAATCATACCAGCTATGAGTTGCTATTTTTAAAAATCACACACATATATAGATGTACACACACACAGACACATGTACATACATTCATACTTACACACATACAAATATATGCATATACACACATATACATACCCATGCATAGAAGCATACATAATACATTCCCACACACATACATATACATAATACACTAATTAATACACACATGGACACATTCACACCCCGCCCACACACAAATGTATACAATGAATGAATCAATGAATGAATGGTTGAGAAAGACTTGCTTATTCACTATTTTCATGTTATGTATATTTTCTTTTCTTTTATATGATTTCAATGAATGTTGTTCTGTTTCAACCTGTCATGCTCCCTCCCACTCCACCTCTACACTATCTCAACTGCACCACTCCAGATATGTGACTACTCCAGCATTAGGGAAGTTAATTCAAGGTTTTACTTCATGAGAAAAGAGGCTTGTATACTGTGATCATTGAAGGTACAGTACTAGTGTCTTTGAGTTTGTTTTCTAACAGACTGCTGCTGCTGCTGCTGTAGCTTGTTAGAAAGCCACATCATCATCCTTACACCACCACCACACAAATACCATCTTAACCACCAACGCCACTACTATCACCTTCCACCTCCACCCCCTTTGTTGTCATTATCATCATCACCACCACACAACGCCATATGCCCACGGGCATATGGCATAGTGGTTAAGAGTGCGGGCTACTAACCCCAAGGTTCCAAGTTCGATTCCAAGCAATGACCTGAATAATAATAATAATAATAATAATAATAATAATAATAACATCAAAAAATACTTTAGGAATGAGAACCCAGGTTCGAAATTTTCCCAAGACACCTGATGAGGGCTGGAGGGTATATCAACTGAAACGTTGTGTTAACAACAAACAAGATGAGGACAAATATCTGTTAAATGTAAATAATGTAGAAAGAAATGTAGTTTTATTTTCATTTATACATGTACTCATGTGTGTATGTATATGCATATATAGGCACAGGTGTGGTTGTGTGGTAAGAAGCTTGATTCCCAACCACATGGTATGGGGTTCAGTCCCAGTGTGACACCTTGGGAAAGTGTCTTCTACTGCAGTCTTGGACCGACCAAAGCTTTGTGGGTGGATTTCGTAGATGGAAACTGAAAGAAGCATGTTGTATACGTGTGTGTGTGTGTGTGTGTGTGTATGTGTGCATATGTATATATATATATATATATATATATATATATATATATATATATATATATATATATATATATATGTATGTATGTATGTATATATGTATGTATGTATATGCATATATCTATAATCAGTTCAACAAACAAACAATTAAAAAACAAAAAAGAAAGAAAAAATGAAGGGCACAGGAGTGTCTGTGTGGTAAATAGCTTGCTTCCCAACCACATGGTTCCAGGTTCAGTCTCACTGCATGGCACCTTGGACAAGTGTCTTCCACTATATCCTCAGGCCGACCAAAGCCTTGTGAGTGGATTTGGCAGATGGGAACTGAAAGAAGCCCGTCGTATATATATATATATATATGTATATGTTTGTGTGAGTCGTCTGTGTGTGTGTGTGTGTGTGCATGTGCACATGCATATGGGTGCATGTGTGTGTGTGTGTATGTGTGTGTCTGTGTGTCACTCTGTCTCGCTCCCTGTCTGTATATTCTTTTATTCTTTTACTTGTTTCAGTCTTTTGACTGTGGCCATGCTGGAGCACCGCCTTTAGTCGATCAAATCGACCCCAGGACTTATTCTTTAGAAGCCTAGTACTTATTCTATCGATCTCTTTTGCCGAACCGCTAACTTACGGGGACATAAACACACCAGCATCGGTTGTCAAGCGATGTTGGGGAGGGGGGACAAACACACACATACAAACATATATACACACATACATATATATATATACATATATACGATGGGCTTCTTTCAGTTTCCGTCTACCAAATCCACTCACAAGGCTTTGGTCGGCCCGAGGCTATAGTAGAAGACACTTGCCCAAGATGCCACGCAGTGGGACTGAACCCGGGACCATGTGGTTGGTAAGCTAGCTACTTACCACACAGCCACTCCTACGCCTATGATATCTTTTCTTTTTTTCTTCTTTTACTTGTTTCAGTCATTTGACTGCGGCCATGCTGGAGCACCGCCTTTAGTCTAGCAAATCGACCCCAGGACTTATTCTTTGGAAGCCTAGTACTTATACTATCAGTCTCTTTTTGCCGAACCGCTAAGTTACGGGGACGTAAACACACCACCATCGGTTGTCAAGCGATGTTGGGGGACAAACACAGACACACAAACATATACACACGCATACATATAAATATACATATATACGACGGGCTTCTTTCACTTTCCGTCTATCAGATCCACTCACAAGGCTTTGGTCGGCCCAAAGCTATAGTAGAAGACAGTTGCCCAAGATGCCACACAGTGGGACTGAACCCAGAACCATGTGGTTGGTAAGCAAGCTACTTACCACACAGCCACTCGACACTTATTCGGTAGCCATGATAAAACTCCGAGTTTCGGATGCTGGGGTGGGAACCCACGCCAACATCTCTTCAGTTATCCGGCCATTGAAAATTCCAGTGAAAAATCACCGTTAAACAAAGGGAAATTACTGTGTGGTTGACCGTTATTAAGACAAAAGAGCTGTAGACTGCTAAGTGAGGGGAGGGGGCAAAGGTAAGGGAGTAGGAAAGTCTATAGTGTTCGCGTAAGCGCACCAATCCGTACATTCGCCTATATGTATATACTAAATCACCCTCGCTTGAAACACACAGGCTCACCCACATACTCGCCAAACACTATACATATATGTACATATACATATATATACCCGCATACACGGGTATACCCGCATACACATCCACACATACGCACTCAACAACCTCGCACTCATACACACACATGCAAAAAAAATTATAGCGCTAAAAGCAAAATAAAGAAGAAAGTGTAAAAAAGCTATAAGGGTAAAACGCGTCTATATGCGCATATTTTCGCATGCCCGCACATACATCTATATGTACCTGCACACACGCACACATAAGATTCCATATACGTGTCTATAGGCGCACAGGAAAAAAGCAAGGTGGAGAGGAGAAAACTGAAAAAATATGTGTGGAAAAAATACAAAACATTAACTCTATAATTATGTAAAAAATTGTTGTCCTTTCTATCAATATATATATATATATATATATATATATATATAACGGCCATTTTCATAGCATTTTTCGATGGCCAGATAAATGAAGAGATGTATACATATGTAAGGACGACCGTGCGAACTCAAAAAGGAGAAATGGTGACGAATGGAAAAATAGAGGACTCCTTTTATTTAAACGTGTCACACGGTCGAACACAAAATAATATATCAGAGATGATATACGAAATATGTTATGCTACGATAACATAGATGACCAGTAATGAAAAACCACAACCGTATAAGATGAATAACAGAAATATTTATTGTAGCATTAAAGTGTATGTCTGTGTGAGAGTGTGAATGCGACATATAAGAACATAATAAAAGACAGGCCGTCGTACAAAGAAAAGTATGTATGTGAGTGATACATGTATGTGTATGTGAGATATTACAGCAGATTGACACAGTCAGTAACACGTGAGCATTTATACCAGTTCTTGAGTACACAATAGTATGAGTCTGTATGTGAAAGAAGTGAGTTGAGGCTGTGTGTGGCAGAGCTGATCACTAGTTGTGATGTTGTGGCATCGATGCCGGGCCGTGATTCTTGTTATACAGATGTTCGTCGCTGGCTGAAATCTCTTGTCTGTTTATTATCGTGGTGAAGCTAAGTCACCTAACTGAATCGAAGAGAGAGATGTGCCGCGGTGGTTTAGTTTGGTGTACATAGTAAGTCGTGTTGACGCTGGTGGAGATTGATGCTGGTTAGTAGTAATCGTAGAATCGTGTTGGTTATGACGATGATGCTGGTTAGTAGTCGTAGACTCGTGTTGCTGATGTGGCGACGGCGGTGGTAATCGTGGCTGGACGAAGCTGTTGATGTGGTCGCTGGCTGATTGTTGCTGCTGCTGTCGTGTGGTACACGGCACAGTCTCTATAGAGAAACTGGACCGAGACAAATTTGCTGGGTATGAGTTGCTCTATTTATAGCGAATTATCGGCTCCCGAATACTTCAGAAAAATACTCTATCACGTGACCTTATAAGGGGCCGTGATTGGTCAGTTTGCGTTCTGGCGGGAACGGTTCGAAGAAGTTGCCGCTTCGAATATTGATCAGTCACGTGTTGACAAGGAGATGGGTTCTCCGCTACGCTCGCGTTTGTTTATATTTAAATGAGAAGATTGTATGTAATGGCGATAGTAGTTTTGTATCTAATGGCGATAGGTAGTTTTGTATGTAATGGCGATCGAGGTGTTAGTTTCACTACACATACATACATATATGGGTACAGGACATCACAAAAAACGTTAAACACAATGAGAAACGAAAACATAAAGACGAAGACAGAAAACGAACTCTTTTTTTGAACAACGAAAAAAAATAGAGAAACGAGACATGCAACATAAAGAATATTTCCCTTCTTCAGTTGTCCCTGTTCCATCTACTCCGCGTTGCGAAGGCAAGGGCAATACGCGACTTCGTTGGAACAGTCCTTCCCGCAAAGCAAATTAATTACATTTGGAATTTTTTGCGGAGGGTGAAAGTGTAAACAAGAACAGGACAGTGAGAATAAGACAGTGAAGACAAGACAAAACAGTGAAAACAAACGGTAAGGGCTGTTAGGTCAAGACGATAGAAAAATTATTATTTTGAACGTGAAGTTAGATGTGAATGAGAGACAAAAAAATTCACGTATTCTCTATAGGAAGGCAGGAAGTAGAAAGAAAGAATCCCTTTCGTCACGTGTCAGCGACGAGAGGGTTAAAGAGGAGGAGTGAGAGAGAGGGAACGGTGAAAGGAAGAGAAGAATAGGGGAGGGTTGGGAGAGAAAAACAGAATGTATGAAGAACAAGAGAGGGAGAGATATAGACATGGAAGGGATAGTAATAGTAGTAGAGTGCGCAGTAGAAATTATTAAGATAAAACTTACTTGGAGACTGTGCGTGGCATTCGATCATATAATAACATAAATAATATATAAATATATGCATATATCCATACATATATGTACATACCTACATCTATATGTATACATACATGCATATATGGGTACAGGACATCAGAAAAAACATTAAACACAATGAGAAACGAAAACATAAGGACGAAGACAGAAAACGAACTTTTTTGAACAACGAAAAAAACAAACAGAGAAACGAGACATGCAACATAAAGAATAATTCCCTTCTTCAGTTGTCCTTGTTCCATCTACTCCGCATGCGCGCGCGTGTCTATGAGCATATAAGTAGGTGTGGAAGTGTATTATATATATATATACATGTGTATTCGACAACTGGACTCAACACGTTTTTTTCATTCTCTCTATTTATTTCCTCTTATTCCTCCCAGTCGAAGAGCGTAGGCTCGAAATGTAAAAGACTTCTCCATTTTTTTCCAGAGCATCAAACTAATACACTTTTTGTTCGTACACCTGCCTCCGTCTTTGTTTTTTTTTTATAAATTTTAACTATATGCATACATATATATATATATATATATATATATTCTTTTATTCTTTTACTTATTTCAGTCATGTGACTGCGGCCATGCTGGAGCACTGCCTTTAGTCGAGCAAATCGACCCCATGACTTATTCTTTGTAAGCCTAGTATTCATTCTATCAGTCTCTTTTGCCGAACCGCTAAGTTACGGGGACGTAAACACACCAGCATCGGTTGTCAAGCGATGCTGGAGAGACAAACACAGACACACAAACATACGCGCGCGCGCTCACACACACACACACACACACACACACACACACACACTTATATATATTAGAAATGATACATTTCTAAATGTCTCAGAGAGACTTAAGCAGGAGTGATACGATAAAGTAGTTGTATACTGTCAACTTAACGTGACAGTCCTAATAAGGGAATCATACTACTGCTATTTAGCCCTAGGTAGCTGCACCGCTTCCTGTTGGCCTTGACACATTTCCTGTGTTCTTATATTTACCAGGGGGAGACAAGCACCTCCACCCAGCCAAGCCTGCATCCAGGGACATGTTTCTGAGTTTTTGCTCGTCATCAGCCTGGAATAGTATGACTTTTCTCTTTATTATAGGCATGTAGCCTGAGACAAAGAATAGACATTACAAGGACAGACAATACAAAACGTGGGGTACATTTATCAAATGATGAATTTGAAATGGTATATTTACAATGAAAGAGTGGAATGGCTTACGAGCCCCCTAAAGCTCGCAGTTTCATTTTACGGTTCTTTAAAACAGTTTATAATCACTTTTCATCTGTTACGTGTTCTATCAAATCCTCTATTCCAATTATATTGGGCAAATTCTCGTATCGAACGTATATCTTACTTGTTTTGATCAGCTCTTTGAACTCAGTTAGCCTTTCCACTCTGTCTGCTTCCACCAAAGTTGCTCTGTGACTTGGGTCGAGCATGTCCGTTTCTAACTTCACTCTTATCAAGTGCATATACTTTTCATTCTGGTCCATCATTAATTTTCGACGAACTGGAAAGTACTAATATCCTTGACTGGGGATATTCTATAATTTTCTTACTACTTTCTCTCTCCTATGATGGAATACTAAGCTTATGTGAAATCCTTACTCTATGTTATGATCCACATGCTTGGCTATTCCAGAAACAACTGTAAGCGACTGCATCTTTTTATTATAACTACTCTACACCGTGCTTATTTATATTCCCTATTCAAATTAAGTATTTTTTTAGCGATGCTACTAAAGTGACAGAGGGTGTTAGTAAGCTCCAGCATTGCTAGAAATAAGAGTCAAAACAACTCTTAGCCACGTGAGAGCACTTTTCTAACGGTTGGCAAGAGAGACAGACTCCCTCCACACGACAAGTAAGATGGAGTCATGTCAGAGCTGATTTTAGACTTAATCAGTTTTCATCAGTGACCCATTACTTCGTCGCCGAAGGAGTCACCTTGTGACGACCGTACTTGTTGCCTATCGGCTGTAAATTGCGAATAGCCACCTTAATAATTTATAATTCTCATTTCACTATTTTTGAAATCGGTCGATCTTTTCTCTGGTCTTCTATTTAAAGATGACAAGGCGACTTAGGTTCTTTAACGTTCGGTGACGGGGTAATAGGTCACTGATGAAGATTAATTAAATCTTAAATCAGTGCCGATATGAATCCATCTCGCTTATCATAGGGAGGGAGCCTGTGTCCCTTGTCAGCCGTTAGAAAAGTGCTCTCATGTGGCTAAGAGTTGTTTTGACTCTTTTCTCTAGCAATGCTGGTGCTTACTAGCACCCTCCGTCATTTTAGTGACGACTGTACTTGTCTATCAGTTCTAAATTACGAATAGCCACCTTAATAGTTTATATATATATATAAGTTCAAAAAAGGAAAAAGACAAGAAAACAACAACAAAAAACAACGTGAGGACGTGATACAGATTATGTTACTAGACGCTCGGGAAAGGAAAGAGAGAGAATATGACGTTTCGAGCGGAGCTCTTCGTCGGAAACAAGGAAAGTCCAAAGAAGGGAAAAACGGAAGAAGAAAAAATCGCCACCGATGTCCACGAGGTTACAATGTGGAAGGACCGGAAGGGGAAGGGGTGGAGGAAAAGTTCTTTCTAAGACAGAAGAGTGCAAGAGGGAGGTAAGTATGTGTGCGTGCGCGCGGGTCCGTGTGTGTGTGGTTTGGCTATTTATCTGTTAGTGTGAGTGTGTGTTTTTGTGTGTGTGTGTTTGTCGTGTGACGTTGTGGAAGGAATTAGTAGCAGGAAAAAATTGGGAGTGGTTGTGGACAATGGTCAGTAGAAAGTGGGCAGGCAGTTTTTGAGTATGTATGTGTTGTGTGGGTGTGATTTTCTAGTAGTGTGTGCCTGTATTTTTGTGTGCGTGTGTGTATGTGTATATATACGTGTGTATATGCGTGCGGTTTGCTCTGTGGATCGCACGTGGGTTATTTCGTGTATGTGTGTGCATGTGCGTGTATATGCGTAGTATGTGTGCGTGTATGTGTTAATGTTTGTTGTGTGTGTGTGAGAGTTATATGTGGGTTCATTTGCGTGTGTGTCCATGTATGTATACCTGGGTGTGTGTGTTGTGTGTGTGTAGGAGTCATGTATGGGTTCATTTGCATGTGTGTGTATGTGAGTTCGTTTCTACATGTGTGTGTATGTGTCTTGTGTGTGTGCATGTGTATGTGTGCGTGCGTGTGTGTATGTATGTATACTTGGGTGTGTGTGAGTGCGTGTTGTGTATGTGTAGGTGTTATGTGTGGGTTCATTTGCATGTGTGTATGTGGGTTCGTTTGTGTATGTGTCTTTTGTGTGTGTGTGTGCGCGCGTGTGATGTGTGTTCGTGTGTGTGTAGACAGAGGGGGTGGTGGAGGTATATGTGCGTTTTTTTCGCGCCTATGCATGTGTGTGTGTATGTGCGTGTGTGTGTGCGTGCGTGTGTGTGTGTGCGTGTGTGTCTGTATGTATGTGTGTGTATATTTTGTGCGTGCGCTTGTATATATGTATATTGTGTATGGTTTTGTGCGTGCGTGTATTTTTGTATACGTGTGTATGTTGTGTATATGTTTGTATGTGTATGTTGTGTATATGTGCGTTCCTGTGTACGTGTGTGTGTGTGCGTGCGTTTGCTTCTGTACGTGCGTGCATGTGCTTGTGTTGTTTATGCCCATGTGTGTGTAATTGTATGCGTGTCCTTGTGAGTGTGTTGTGTTTGTGAGAGGTGTGTGTACGTGCGTGTGCGAGTATGTGTGTGTATGCGTGTGCGTGTGTGTATGTGTGTACGTATGTGTATGTGGGTGTGTGCGTGTATGTGTGTGGATGTGCGT
The DNA here is from genome assembly GCF_046866305.1 of Octopus bimaculoides. Taxonomy (NCBI): domain Eukaryota; kingdom Metazoa; phylum Mollusca; class Cephalopoda; order Octopoda; family Octopodidae; genus Octopus; species Octopus bimaculoides. Next base: position 20,214,497 of record NC_142952.1, read on the forward strand.
ACGCGCGTGTGTGTGGGATTGTGAGTGTTACGTACGTGTGCGTGCGTGTGTGTGCGCGTGTGTGTATATGTGTGTCTGTATGCGTGTGTGTATATTTTTTTGTGCGTGCGCGTATGTCTGTATGTGTGTATTGTGTATGTTTTCGTGCGTGCGTGTGTGTGTGTATGTGTGTGTATATGTGCGTTCCTGTGTATGTGTGTGCATGTGCATGCGTTTGCTTACGTACGTGCGTAAGTGCGTGTGTCATTTAAGCCCCTTGTGTGTGTAGTTGTATGCGTGTTTGTGTGAGTGTGTGTTGTGTATGTGAGAGGTGTGTGAGCGAGTGTGTGTGTGTGCATGTGTGTGTGTATATGTGTGTGTGTATATGTGTGTGTGCGTGCGTATGTGTGTGTGTGAGCGTAAAGATGTGTGCCAAAGTATGTGTGTTTTATTGCGTGTGTGTACCCCTGTGTGTGTGTGTGTGTGTGTGTATATGTATGTGGCTGTGTATGTATGTGTATGTAGGCGTGCACGTTATGTATGCGCGTATATATGGGTGTGTTTGTGTGTGTGTAGGGCTGTGTGAGTAGGTGTGTGTGAATAGGTATGTGTGTATCACTGTGCGTGTGTATGTGTGTATATATGTGTGCGTTCGTCTATATGTGTGTGTGAGCAATCATGCATGTTTGTCATGCATGTTGTCAGGTGTGTGGGCGGTATATATGTCAGGTGTGTGGGAGGTGTATGTGTCATATATATATATATATATATATATATATATACATATTGGGGAGCGAAATTCTTACCACACAGCTGTCTTCGCATATGTATATATATATATATATATATATATATATATATATATATATATATATATATATATATATATATATGGATCTTTTCACTTTCATCGGCAGATCGAGAAATTAATTTTGTGTAACTAAACACGTTTGAGCTTCGGACACTGGTAGAATGTGTAATATAAAATATCTTTTACTCTTAACGTTGTTGAGACAAGTTTCTATTTACGAAGTTATTTCGTGTTAAATTTGTCGTATATCGGTAATTTCAACCAATCAATGACGGGTATTCAGCTGAATAAAATTACTGCTGTTGTTTGTCAACAACAACTTCCGGCGGTGTATATTTTATTTGTCTTTGTTATTTATGACATATTTCATCTCGGTTACGTTCGTATGACTATACGAGTGTAACTGAAGCACGTTTACTTGTCTCAGCAACTGTAAGACAACGTCCCACAACCCTACAACTTTCACTAGCTCTAATTCTGTTCTCTTACAACTATCGCTATCTGTGGATTACTACTAACAATTTGTGTACGCCAAACTATGCAAAAAAAAAAAAAAAAGAAAATTCTACCACATCTAACTTTCTTTCGCATGCTCTCGGATATTATAACCTGCCCGTCGAGGTATAGTATTTGCTGACTTTTCCGATTGTCGATAAATGACTGAGTGACCAAATCCAAGCTTCTCTCCCGTCGTTAGATGACGTATGAGGGTTCAGCAATTTTTTACCGAACAACCACACAGATGATTTGTTTATAGTGATCAAATGTTTGTGTAGACATAAGGTCACTCCCTCCATCAAATCGACATTACCTGTACAGGTGCACCATGAGCCACATGCCAGATGATGAAATGATCACAGAGCAACATGAAATGAAGTGCTTTGCTCAAAAACACAACGCAACACCCGGTTTGGGAATCGAATCCACGATGCCTTGCCTTGACTTAATGTTGTAAATGAATGTCACAAACTTGCAATAAATGTCCTTCATTTCCATTCTTCCGAGAAAACATGTCTGGTCGCGGGGAATATTATCTTACTTGGAAAAAGGTATGGGTTGGTAACAGAAAGAGTATCCAACCATAGAAAATCTACCTCAGCAAATTCCATCTTACCCAGTAAATGATGACGATGATGATGATGACATATATATATATATATTGGTCACCCATAAATAATTAGTTTTTTTTATACTTTTATTTTTCAAAATTAAAATAAACAGATTTCTTTTAAATCTAAAATATAATCTCCTTTATTTTCTACAATGCTTTTCCATCTGTCTGGTAGACTTGCAAGGCCCCTCTTCCGAAATTCACTTGTCCATGACGAAAAATACTCCTCCAGTACTGTTCTGACCTCGTCTACAGAATTCATATTTTTTCTGTCCAAATGATTTTGAAGACTGCGGAGTAAATGATAATCAGAAATTGGCAATGGATTATTCGTGAGACGTGACAGCAAAGAAGAGCACACATTCCCTCTCTGCACGGAAAGTTTGTGAGAAACCCATTGACTCAATTTGCTGACTTTTCCGATAGCACACAGTGTCAATGAATGGTTGAGTGATTAAATCCAAGCTTCTTTGCTTGTTCCTCAACAGTTACAATGGGATTTTGTTCCACCAGGGTTTGCAGGACGTCTTCGTCGAGTTCTACAAATTTTCCAGGACAGGGTTCGTTTTCTAGGCTGTAGTTTCCGGCTCGGAATTTCTGGAACCACCGTTGACACTGGCTTACGCTTATTGTCTGATCCCCAAATATTGCATTAATGTTCCTCGCACTTTCCATTGCGTTTTTACCTTTATTGAACTCATAAAGTAAAATATGCCGAATATGCTCTTTGTCCCTTCGATTATAGCTTTGAAAAAATAACTGTTAAAATCGAACTGCACTCTTCAAAACTTGCACTAAGAAGGTAAAAATTACTGCCTGCTTTTATAGCAAGTTGATGCAGGTAGTTTATCCCGTTCCCCTCCGACTTTTAGTTCATGCAATTGAAAAAACCGCATTATTTATGGGATGACCCAATATCTATCATATATATATATTCAATAAATTTATAACGTATTTAGAGGTTTTGATTTTTTTAAATACTATTAACTGACATAAAAATGGTAATTTATACTTGTATAAATAGGGGTAAATCTTACACTAAATTATTAATTCCTGTAATGTTTATATATAGATAGGTTGTAGAAGTTGATGTGTTTATAATATAGTCGTTGAGGGTTTCTTTATGCTTAGCATTTTCTATATATATCGGTATTGTATTTTTAGGTGTTTAATTTTATCAATTTTGAAAATTTTTCAATTTTAAAAATTTCTTAATTTTTACAAGTATATTTGTAATTTATATATTTTTATTATATTTTTATTCATATTCTTATTTTTCTATTTAATATGTCTTAGAATACGTAGTTTTAACTTTGATCCGTTAATAATAATAACAATAAAATAAATAGCCTGAGGACGCACTGGTGGATTTATGTATTAGGTATAGCCTGGATAAACACCCCACCAGCGCAGAAACACGTGTAGCGTTGATTAAAAATATCTTTTTTCCCTATAGACTAATAACAGGTAAGTTATATATATATTTTCAAATATTTTAAAAATAATTTTTTTATAAATAATTTTATTGTACTTTATAGTAGGTTTTAAAATGCTTATATTATTTTATTATTATATTGGATGTAACTTTCTATGTGTATTCCTGACAATAAGGTTGTCCTGAAATAGGAGTTGCGGTTCTATTGGTAACATCCCGAATTTGTAATAATATTATAAATGGTACTGTTTACATTGCATTCGTAAAGTGTAAAATAGTAAATGTCCTGATAACCTGGAAAACTTATTATTCCCCAAGTTTTTTTTAAATATTCTTATATATATATATATATATATATATATATATATATATATATATATATATATATATAAAGAGCGATAGGGAGATAGAGAAAGAAAGAGAAAGAGAAAAAGAAAGAAAGAGTACTATGTTGTCTAATGCATGCCAGCCTTTTTAGGATGTGATTTGAGTGGAATTGCGGTGCTATTTCTAGCTGGTTGAGCATCCAAGTAAAGGGTCTCTTGTTAGTTTGGGGTTATAATTTTGTTGTTGAATATTCTGGGTTTGTAATAAATGCACTTTTATTACACAATATTGGCTAGTGATGGATGATGTCAAGTGTCATAGTGGAGAATGAGTGGCAATCAAGCTAATGAAGGAGTCTCAATGCTAGAAATGGAGAAGTACACGGTTGTAAGTAAACTTTCACCAACATTTAAATTTAAAACTGGCTCAGTAACAAGGCTTCTAAAAGTCCATATGAAAAACATGGTTGAGACCAAGCATAGGCATCCTTTTTCAGCCACTGAGCCACATGATTAACTGGGTTACACCACTGAAAGCAAATATTAGCACATTCTTTTTTGTCTTGCAAGTTACTTGGTGACCCTGTCAGTGCAGGCACCACTTAAAAGCACCCAGTCCACACTTTGGTTGGTGTTTGGAAGGGCATCCGGTAGTAAAAGCCTTGCGAAAACTGACCTCATTTGTGCTTGTGCCACGTAAAAAGCAATAAGTCTACTCTGCTGAAAGGTTGGTGTTAGGAAGGGCATCCAGCTGTAAAAATCCTGCCAAAACAGTTACAGAAGTCTGCTGCAGGCTTCTGCCTGGCCGGCTTTTGTCAGACCGTCCCACCCATGCTAGCATGGAAGGCAGGCGTTAAACGATGCTGCTGCTGATGCTGATGATGATGATGATGAAACCTTCAAAATGACTTCTCCCGTATAACATGAAGTATCCTTGACAGAGCCCCTCCTTACTCACCTGGATCTTATAATTGCCTGCTTCACCTCCCTCAAAAACCACACACTCTACATCAGCTTACAGTATACACCAATTGGAAAAATGACTTGTCTTAGTGTTCCCTTCAGGAACACACCTAGATAATGAACTCAAAGCACTTGGTCTCTGATAAAACAGATGTACCACCCTTGGCCTAGATGTGCCACACACAATAGCAGGTTATACAATTTCTGCTGCTCATAGAGCTTACAATTTAGGTTACTCATGACAGTTACATGAAATCATTTATAACTTGATACCATCAAATCAGTCACCTCCACATAACAACTGCCATTGCTAAAGTACCACACCTAATAGAATAATGACAAATTAACTGATTGGTGTCAACATATTGTCTACTCTGCAATAATCAATGTAAAGAACTGATGTCATTGAATGCTGATAAAGGGCACCAACATCCTGTCCTCACAAATTGCAGCTAACAATAAAACAACTAATGTTGCTATGATAGCAAAAACAACCTGAACAGATCAATGTAGGCTTAAATACATTAGAAGCCATATAAAATTTCTTTTAGCTTTTTTCCATTCTGTCTCCAAACTTCTGATGAAATGGACATGTCCTAGGGCCACAAAGCTTTGAGTGATGAGGAGTTGAATCATATTGTTATTAAATTCATGTAGTTCCAACCAAATGTGTTGAGTGCTACTTTCTTTTTTTTATTTATTTGTGCGCAAGTGCGTGAAGTTAGGAGACAGGTATATCTAGCTAGGGAAGAAGTAGAAAGGAAGTGCTCATCAAACAGCTTTACATTTAGCAAGTGTACTGCATTCGAGTAAACTTTGTTTACTCGAACGTAGAAAGTTAAAAAATGGGAAAGGTGTTGGGCAAGGCTGCATACTTTCTCCACGCTTGTCCAAAATGTACACTAAGTAGATAATGCAAAAAGCAATATAGGAAGAAGATAATATTAAAATACATAGCTTGCATATTTCTAATCTAAGGTATGCAAATGAACTGTTCTACTTGTCAATACTGAAGCCTGACTACAAGTCGAGTCGAGTCGAGAAAGTATCAAATATGAACAGTCTTTATCTCAACCATAAGAAAGTAAAAGACATGCCTGTAGGGAAAGAGAGAGAACATGTTAACGTTAAACTTGGCAGTGCGAGGATCAAACAGGTTGAATTGTACAAGTATCTTGGATCCCAAATTTCTGATGAAGTACATGTAAGAAATAAATTAAGATATGGTTAGCCATGGCAAGAATGTCAGTGAAAAAGCTTAAGAACATTTGGAATTGCAAAAGTGTCCCAACTAAGTTAAAAACAAGGCTAGTGTGAACATTCGTTTGCCTAATGGTTATCTATTGTTACGAAGAATGGACTCTGAACAAATTTACAGAAAATATAATCAATGCGTTTGAAATGTGGGTGTATAGGAGAATGTTACGAGTCTCTTACAAAGTTCACCGGACAAATGAATGGATATTACAAATAGGTAAAAGAGCATTGTGAAATAACAAAAGCTCATCTATTATGACCATATTTGAAGAATTAGAGGTCTGGAAAACATTATCATGGAAGGAAGAACAAAGTGCAATAGATCGAGAGGCAGGCAAATAATGCAATGAATGGACAATATCACGAACTGATTGGATAAGAGTGACAAGGCAGTTGGGGAACTCGCGCTTAACCGGGAAGACTTCTTTGCGGTGTCATCAATGCGCTGCAGGCATACGATACATAACGACGATGAATAATTTCTTGAGCAGAAACAAACCTATAAATACCTAGTAATAAATGAATGCTTTAGCATTCAGCATGCAAACATGAAAGAGAAGATCAGAAAGAAATGTTACGAGCAGTTCAGAAATCTGAACTGAATGCGCATAACAAGGTGTTAGCCATAAATTCCTTAGCAGTTCCAATTGTTACTTATAGCTTCAATGTGTTAAACTGGAATGTCAGTGAAATAAAGTATGCTGCTGACTTGTACGAAGATGCACCACCCTATTATAACGTAAGACGAATTATAATATTATACTCAGATGATAACTTTAATAAAAGAACGAAGAAAACATTGCAACAGTTCCAAACTGAAGGGCAAAATGGTGAGCTGTAACTTCAATTGTCCACGATGCAAGATGAACTATCTGTACCACAGTAAGTGTGCTAAGGTGAAAAGGGCAAACCCTTAACAATGAGTCGATGGATATCTAACGTCACCTGGTAGCGTTCATAAAGTGTTCCCTCGGACGAGTCGACGTAAGCTTAAATAATAAACGATGTGGGAGTGAAAAACATCACGATAGAATCGTGTCCACTGATTGAATGACACTTAAACAATATTTTGTGTCGAGACAACTGGAGTTGTCTCGTCTTCCCTCTCATTAAAAGATGAATAGTTGGTATATGAATAAGTTTTATTTTGAGAGTTTACCTGTATGTGTTCAACCGGTTTTCTATTTCCACAGGACCTTCGTAAATTTGACGAAGTAGTTTCATTTTTAGGGTTTACCTGCATGTACGCAACAAGTTTTCTATTTCGACTGGACCTACCTAAATTTGACGAAATAGTTTCTAATTCAGTTTAAATATCTTGATTTTTCGTATTTCCTTGATCTTGATTCATAAAAAGTGGTATTGATGACTCTCTCTTCCGTCTTAACTGGTTGACGTACCGCACTAAGGTGAAAGGTGCAACTAATTTCTCATATATGACGTTACTTCTCTGCTTTATCAACTGACCATCTTGCCACTTGGGATGACCTGGTCAAGTATCAAGTACGTATACTAGATCTCTTCGTCTGTACCTTGGTATACTAGTTAATTTTGGTGAAAGTTTTGCATTTCTAGATTTCATCATATCAAAAACATTGCGAAATTTTCTCTGAGACATTATTTCTGCAGGTGACTTGCTTCCAAGCACAGCAGCATTCGGTGTTATTCTGCAGTTCATTAAAAAGAGTTGCAAATTTTCTTCTAACTTACCACTCCTCTCAATTTTGAGTTATGAACACTTATTGGTATCCACGAATATCTCTGCTAACCCATTAGATTGAGGATGATATGGAGGAGTTCTTACATCATTGATAAGTTTTCTTACAATTCTAGAGAAGTGAAATGTGAACTGTTATCCGATGCTAAAACTTCAGGTAAGCCAAATCTTGAAAAATACTTGACGTAGCTTTTGTTTTGTGGATGAAATTGTTGTTTGACACATAATGAAAACCTCCGGCCATTTAGATAATGTGTCGACCATAATAATAATAAAAAACAATAGTTGCCATTATGAGGTCCTGTAAAATCGATGTGTACTCTAAACCATGGTTCTTTTGGAACTGGCTGAGAGCTTATTTGAATAGGTAATTTTTGAGGCTCTTGCACATTTCGAACATGCTGGCATAAGAGACTCATTATGTTTGTCAAGTACCGGCCAATAAATGTAACTTCTTGCTGAAGCCTTCATTTTTGAAGTTCCTGGATGATGTGTGTGAAATTAGTTCAGCACCAACTTTTTAAGACTTTGAAATAATAGTACGACTAGCCATCATTAAGCTGTCATCAACAACTGAGAGATAATCACGCTTCAAATAGAATTGTTGCATATCTTTATCGCAGACTTTTTTCTAGCCAACTATACCTATGATATTTAATAACTTCTTTTAGAACAGGTTCATTTAATGTTTCTTGTTTTACCAGTTCTAAAGTAACAGATAAAAATTTGATTGAATCCGTTAGCACTTGGTGGGTCTTAAGTTCAATATTTATATTAGCAAGTCATTGCTGGGTATTCATTTATTAAGCGTGAAAGACTATCTGCATAGGTAAAAGATAAAGTTAGCACATTACTTATATTGAAATTATAGCCCAAAAGCATGGTTGCCCAGCGTTTCAAACGATTCAATGTATATACTGGGACTCCAGATTTTGAACATAATAATTTCAGGAGTGGTTTATGGTCAGTTTGAAGAGCGAACATTCTACCATGTATCATGCGATGAAATTTTTTTACTGCATAAAGAATTACCAATGATTCCATTTCGATTTGTGAACATTTCTTTTCAACTTTTGATAAACTTTTTGAAGTATGCATAACTGGCTTATGTGACCCATCAACCGTTTTATGCCAGAGTACTGCTCCTATTCCATTATCTGACGTATCTGCAGCAATGATAATCTTACTTAGATCAAAATGAGTCAATGTCAGGTCAGAAGATAATATTTCTTTGAATTTCTCGAATGCTTCTTGACATTGTGAAGATCAGTTCATTTTGCGTTGCTAACAAGTAATGACTTTAGTGCACGCCTTAATTGATGTATGTTAGGTATAAATGAGCTGTAATAACTAACAATTCCTATAAAATAAGTTAGTTTAGTTACGTGTGTGGGTGGTGGTAAATGCTTGATAATTGCCGTTTTTTCAGGATCTGGAAAACGTCCATCTTTATTCTCGACAAAACCCAAATATGTTAACTGAAGAAGAAAAAAACAGTTAGCATTTTTTTTTGGTTTTAGACGAAGACCATATTTCTTAATTTGTTCCAAGAGATTCCTTAAATGTTCTTTATGTTGATTATATAACAATAGTGTCATCAGTACACAAAGACGTACAAAAAATCCGCAAGCATACTATCCATTAGCTGTTGAAAAATCCTTGGGGCAGACTTTACCTCAAAAGGTAATCTGTTACATTGGTACAATCTACGATGAGTATTTATGGTTAGGAGCTCTTTTGATGTGTAGTGATATCAGTATGTGACAATCTACAATTTTACAGTTGCGTACGAGAAAGAGGGCTCACCGTCTTGTATGCAAAACGACGAGAAAATTAAGAACTTGTGGGACGTTCATAATAAGTAATAACATATTTATTACTGGATGTAATGCGTTAACATATAAGAATGGTTTGAAAGAAAAGACTTGTAATATATTACATGAACATACTTTGCAACCACATGTCTCAAAGCAAATGAGGCGAATATGCGCGCGAGCGGTGTGTGTGAGAGTGCCTTGGCTAAATGCGTACGACTAGGAACCGACAGGCAAAAGGAGTGCGAAATTAGAATTGCGTTCGCTTTATATAAGAGATGAACCGGAAGTCCCTGACATCCACGTCATCCGGAAGTTAAGTGAAAGCTTCTAGAATATCCGAGAATTTTCGAGAAGATCGAGGGAGATTACTCTTGCTAGATCCCTTTTTCGTTTTGCTTTCCTGCTTGACCGCCAGGGCTTACTACATAACTCACTCCTCCGACGAGAAGTGGATAAGCAAAATCATTGTAGTGATCCAGGACAGGTACGAAGCAAAACGAGGTAGTAGAAACATGTGCTTGCAAAACAAGTAGTAAAATGGGAGAAAATCAATATATGCATCATAATAGGTACTGAATATAAATGCAGAGTTTGGTGCAGCAAACCTTTAGCTACACAGCTATGCACCTCAAACTAAATGCAAAACATGACAATACGAAAAATACAATGTGAAACGTGCATGGGAAAAATGTTTTTGAACAAACGTTCTTTTGTAAAAGAAATAGCAAACAGTTTATTTTGTAACACAACGTTAAATATAAATGGTTCTGGATAAATTTTGAGGCCAATGTACTGTTCTGCCACTTCTTGTGATATAAGGTTTAAAGGTATGTTGTGTTTGCGGTGCATGTGGCGGTGTTGGTGTAGGAGTGAATGTGCGTGGTATGTCAGGTTCTGGAATGAGATTTTCTGAGAAAGCCGTCTTTATTCTGTCGATGTTTCTTTTCGACCATTAACGTCGACTATGAATTTTTTGGTGAGTGCGACAGTACACGATAAGGTCCAGAATAAGGTGATGTAAGAGATCCTTTAACGGAATCGTTCCGAATAAAAACATGTGTCCACTCAGGGATGTCTGATGGGAGAGCAGAAGAAATGGATTGGTCCCGCGGAGACATTGGTGGAAGATTGGAGAAGTAAGAACGAAGTCTGTTGACATATGATGTCGTATCAAAATCTGATGAATCAACTGGTGTTAACATTTGACCGGGAAGCATCAAGGTGGTGCCGTAAAGAAGTTCAGCTAAGGAGAATCTTTTAAGTTGTGTAGAGGATAACGATCGGGCGTGGTGATAGCATTAAGTCTCCTGTAATCACCAACGGGTCTAAAATCCGCTTCACCCTTCGGAGCTAAGTGTAGCGGAGATGCCCAAGGGCTAGTAGAAGGACGTATAAGACCGAGCTGGAGCATGTGCTCGAATTCAGCGCGGGCTTTCTTGAGCCTGTCTGGTGCTAATCTACGTGGACGAGAGAAAACGGGTAGACCAGTTGTAATAAAATGTTGAGTCGAGTGGACTGTCTGAGTAGGCTTAAATGAGAGATCCGTTAACTCGGGAGACGAGGCAAGAAGAGTATGGAAATGGTTACTGGCATCATCTACAAAAAATGATGGGCTGAGGGTAGCAGCGATAGATTCGCGTGCAGGCGTAGATAAAGATGTGGTAGTATCCACAAGTCTCTGTTTCCTGACATCTACCAGGAATGAATAGTGGTGTAAGAAGTCCGCCCCGAGAATAGGACGAGGCAGGTCGGCGATGACAAAAATCCATTTAAAATTTCGACGCAAGGCAAAGTCTAGAGTTACAGATATCTGCCCGTAGGTTTTGATGGGAGACTGGTTCACCGCGTATAAGGAAATACTGGATAACTGTGGCTTGTTAAAGCTGAACCGTAATGGCAAAATACTGCAACTTGATCCTGTATCGACCATAAACAACCTGTCTGAGACTAGGTCCCTAATGAAAAAAGCACGATTAGCTTAAGTTGTTAGAGAGGTCTGACGTGCTCAGGCTCTCTAGGTTCAGTTTTCCGACACTTTAAAAGCATAAGGCTTGTTACAATGACGTGCCTTGTCGTGAAAACGTGCGTGGTACCAACACACCGAAGAATTGTTGATTGAAAAACTGTTGCGTCGTTGAGAAGAGAAAGACCGGCTTCGCGAACGCAGTCTAACTCGATAGAATTTAGCTATTTGGCGCGTTAAACCATCGATAGCCTTTAACATGGCGTCTCCATTTTTAGTATCAGGTTGTTGTTGAGAAGACAATGAATCAATAACCGAAGCAGCCGCGGTGGGTCTGTGAGAGATTTTCATTATCCTATCTGCAGATGAAGCGATTTGGTCTATAGAGCTGGTGTCAACCATATTCGCCAATATCGTCTGTACAATAATTGTTTTACGAAGAAGCTGTCCTCAGGTGTATCGTCACTGAGTTCTAGGATCCACTTAAGAAATTCCGAAGGAGTTCTGTCACCCAGGCTCTCATCTTGTAACAATGCACGGAATCGGCTTTCTGATGATTTAGAATTTCTGCGTAGTACTTCTGTTCTTAAAGAATCGTAGGTTATGCCTTGTGGACGATCTGTGATATCTTTAACAGTGTCTGCTAAAATGGCGGGAATGCCACTAATAAGCACGTGTAGCTTTTGTTGAGCGGCTTGTATTCCACGTGCTGTGAAGTAAGAATCAAGCTGTGCAAACCATAGCTTAGCATCACCAGAATAAGCTGGTATGGAAGTGTTACTCATGATTATGACACGCTTTTCCAGCGGAGCACAGGATGTTCACAGGTATGCTTGTTCAGTTGAAAGGAGACACAATCGTTTATGACAAAGAACAGGCGTGATAAGTGGACTTTCTTGTTTAACGCGGAAGACACGAAATTATTTCAAAACTAGAATATCAGAGGAGCTGGTAGAGTAATGTAGAAATTACCTTGAAGAGTGTAGTACGGCGTCAGTTTACCGTGTGCTGTGGGTTGCGTATTCAAACGTCAAGTTCACCATTTTGTAATAGCTAGCGTATTCAAAAGTTGGGTTCCCTATTTTGTAGCGGCTATCGTATTCTAACGTCGGGGTTACCATTTTGTAGTGATGTCAGTATGTGACAACCTACAATTTTACAATTATATGCGAGAAAGAGGGATCACCATCTTGTACGTAAAACGATAAGGAAAATAAGAACTTGTGAGACGTACATAATAAGTCATAACATATTTATTACTGGATGTAATGCGTTAACATATAAGAATGGTTTGAAAGAAAAGGCTTGTAACATATTACATGAACATACTTTGTAATCATATGTCTCAAAGCAAATGATGTAAATATGTGCGCGTGCGGTGTGTGTGCGAGTGGTGCGGCTCAATGCGTACGCCTAGGAACCGACAGGCAAAAGAGCACGAAATTAGAATTGCGTTCGCTTTATATAAGAGATGAACCGGAAGTCCCTGACTTCCACGTCATCCGGAAGTTAATTGAAAGCTTCTAGAATATCGAGAAGGTCGAGGGAGATTATTCTCGTTAGATCCCTTTTTTGTTTTGCCTTCCTTCTTGACCGCCGTGGGTCACTACAGATGCATTGCTTACAGCTATTGTTAAATATGTTTCAACTAAGTCAATCTTGGAAAACCATCCCCCACCCCACCCATTTAATCTTGTAAATAAGTCTTCGGGAACAGGTAGTGGATAGCGATGTAGCGCTAATGAATCGTTAAGTCCCGTAGAGAAATCAGCAAATATACGTATAGAGGCATTTGTTTTTTGTCTTTTATATACTATAACAATGGGCGCAGCCCATGATGAATAATTCACTTTTGATATTACATTCCAATTTGCTAATCTATCCAGCTCGTTTTCAACTAGCGATAATTAGGCATAAGGTACTGGACGCTTCGGCTTGGAAACATGCCTGGCATTTGGTTTAAGATACAAAGATGCAGAAAATTTTGTGCATAATCCTAAGTCAACTTTGAAAAGTGATTTGAATTCTTGCTGAAAATTTCCAATACGGTTAGTGTATGTAACATGTTCAACGTCAACACTGCCACTCCTTTTTTATATGGGTATGTGTTACTTTACGTAGTGGTATATTTCATAACCCAAGTTTCTCAATCCAGTCTATTCCGAAGATGTCCAGGTAAGGATTCCCTGCAGAATCCCGAATAAATGGAAGTCGAGTCTCTGAGTGAATAAAAACATGATGTTTTTCCTTTGATAACCAATGGCTGGTTGGAAGCATTCAGTGGATAAAATGGTTGGTTTTTCGATTTTGTGCCATGTTTCTTCAGAAATGATGCTATTTTCGCATTTTTTGTTTATACGCCCAGCATATGCAATAAAATCTTCTTCAGGGCGTTTTTCTAATTCCAAACATTTACATCTGCTGTTAAACAATGATGTTGTCTCACCAAACATGTTTGTAAGTAGGTCCACTGTAGTTTTAAAGTCAAATTCATTAAGATGTTGGGTATGACAAAGTTAAAGTACTTGTATTCAATACTGCCCAATTTCCGTAATAATAGTCTCGCCTTGCTTGAACCATCTAATTCCGCTGCTTCAGTGACAAAAAGATCTTAGTAACGGTTATACTTGGATGCAAAAGTTAGTTCGTTTTGTTCGTCATATTCAAAGGTATGAAGCATGCCGAAAACGTTTGAAGTAGCGCTGCTTTGATAGTTAATCGATGTAGTTGGATTTGACTGCATAAGCTTGGAAGCTAAAGCTGTTAAAATATCCAATTGCTGCTTGTCACGTTGTTTTTGCATTTCTAAGAACTCTTGTTGCATGCGCAACAAGTTAATGAGATCTGCATTACTTTCCATTTTCACTCGTCACCAAATAATGTTATAACGTAAGACGAATAATAATATTGTGCTCAGATAATAGCTTTATAAACGAATGAAGAAAACATTGCAACATTTCCAAACTGAAGTGGAAATTGGCGAGCTATAACGTCAATTGTCCACGATGCAAAATGAACCGTCTGTACCACAGTAAGTGTGTTAAGGCGAAAAGAGTAAACCCTCAACAATGAGCCTATAGCTTTGTTAAGCTATACGCAAATAAACCCGTGGAGACGAGAATGTATTTATCAAAGGTTTATATTGTTGCTTCTACTTCTCCACCGGAAGTCCGCCTCGCTGCTGACCAGCTCCCTAGCTAGCCCGCAGCGACGTCCCTGTCTACAGTTCGTCTGTCATGAATCCTGTCCTACTGTTCACTGTCATTGGAACCGGGAAGACGTTTTAATTGCCCTGCCCGTGCGTGTTGTTACTCGGCTCTTTGGTGACTGTTCCTTGTCAAAGGTTGGTGTGATCTGTTTGGGGCGGCTCCTGTTTGGTGGTTGGTCTACCTGAACGGGGCTGTCGATATCGAGATAGGCTGATTTAAACCTATCAATGGAGACTATGTCTTGTCGTCTGCCAATTAGGAGTTGAAATGATTTGTCTTCCGGATGTATGATTTCATACGGACCATCGTAGGGTGACTGGAGGGGTTTTCGTCGTGTGTTACGTTGAACGAACACAAAGTTAGCCGTGCGGAGGTCGTTCGGTACGGATGATCTGGGTATACCGTGTGTTGGCATGGGAATAGGGCGCAACTAGCCCACGCTGTCTCTCAGTTGAGCAAGGTACCTTTTGACATTCGGATCTGACTTCGTATTCGGAAGGAACTCTCCCGGCACTGTAAGAGGAGCATCATACACCGTTTCCGCGGAGGAAGTGTTGAGATTTTCTTTTGGGGCGGTGCAGATTCCCAGCATCACCTATGGGAGTTGATCAATCCAATTAGGCCCGTTAAGTCTGGTTGTCAGGGATTCCTTCAGGCGGCAGTGAAATTCTCCACTAACCCGTTGGCCTGTGGATGGTAGGCTGTTGTGCGGTTCATTGTGATTCTAAAAAGGTCACACATGTCATTCTACAACTTTGAGGTGAATTGTGGACCCCGATCGGATTAGATGCTGTCTGGGACACCGAAACGGGCGACCCAGTTTGCGGTGAAGGCTCGGCTGACTTCTTGTGTTTCCGTGCCCGAGAGGGATAGCTTCAGACCAACGGGTAGCAGTCTACCGAGGTCAGTAGGTACGAGCAACGCTGCGAAGGTAGTAGGGGGCCGATAAGGTCGATGTTGACGTGGTTGAAACGGGCCTGTGGTAGTTAATAGTTGCCGAGGGGTGCTTTAATGTGTTGATGGACCTTGGCTTGTTGACAGGGGATGCAGGTCCTGGTCCATTCCCCACTCTGTTTGGCCATACGGTGCCAGATAAATTTGCTTGACAGCAGGCGCTGTGTGGCTTTAGTACCTGGATGGGACAGTCCGTGAATGACGTCGAAAAACTTTTTGCGCCTCGCTGACAGGACGATCGGTCGTGGCTTCCCAGTGGATACATCACACAGTAGGGTTGTGCCGTTAGAGCCAAAGTGAACATCCTGCAAGGAAAGTGAGGTCACAGCAGTGCGGTAGGCCCTAATCTTGTTATCTGTCTGTTGGGCTGCAGCCTTAGCCTCGTAATCCAGGCCTTCCGTTATTGGGGCTAGGTAGGTGTGAGAGCAGATAGTAGCACGAGAGAGGGCGTCAGCGACTAAGTTGCTCTTGCCGGTTATGTGTTGCACGTCCATGGTGTTCTCAGAAATGGCCGATAGCTATCGTTGCTAGCGTGCAGACCAAGGCTCTGAGAGCTTGCTCATAGCAAAGGTGAGTGGATTGTGCTGCGTTTTTCAGATCAAATGGTATACATATGAATTCGTACAGACCGAAAGGAGTGATCACAGCGGTTTTCGGTACATCGTCGTCTTGTATTGGTATTTGGTGGTAACCGCGGATGAGGTTGACTTTTGAGAAAACCGAGCACCTGGCTAGCTGGGCTGAGAAATCTTGTATGTGCGAAATGGGGTGGTAGTCAGGTATCGTATATGCGTTGAGACGGCGGTAGTCTCCACAGAGCCGATAACCTCCGTTGGGTTTCAGGGCCACATGGGTGACGACCAGGGACTGCTTGATCGGCGAACTATGCCCAAGGCCTCCATATTGTCAAACTCGGCCTTCGCAATAGCAAGTTTGTCAGGTGATAGACGACGTACGCGGCTGTGCACTGGGGGCCGGTGGTGGGGATGTGGTGTGTCACCCCGTGGCAGGCTGTAAGTTTGGAGAATGTCGGGGTAGTGAGATTGGGACGACGCGCAAAGAGATTCGAGAATTTGTCCTCGGTCTGCGAGACGGCTGCTATGCGGGGGTGGGAGCATGTGCAGATGTTGCCAGAGACACGGAAGCGTATGTTGCTGTTGATGAGTTGTCTCCCATGCAAATCAACCAGTAGCAAGTGCGCTTGAAGAAAGTCTGCCCCGATAATGGGCTGATGGACATCGGTGATAGTGAATGTCCATGTGTATTTTTGTTAGCTGATATTGAGAGAAAGGGGGCGGCGACCGTATGCCTCAATTGTGGACCCGTTGGCGGCTGTTCAAGGTTGACTCTGCTTTCCGTAACGGAGGTCCTTTGCTGACGCCGGGATCCTGCCGACTTCTGCTCCGGTGTCGATTAGGAACCTACGTCCGGAGCTCCGATCGCGGACATAGAGAAGCAATTGATCGTGTCTGTCGGCCACCAGGGCATTCAATGGCGGCCGGCCCTGGAGTTTCCCTGAGCCAGTGGTGAAGGGGTCCCGAAGCTACATGGTTGTTTGCACTTCGTAGCCTTTTCCCGAACTTTGTGTGGTAGAAGCACATGTCGTCTTACTTAATTCTACCATGTCTCGGGACCGACCCTATGGCATTGACCATAACACCACTGGATAAAAAATGCTTGTCAGATGTGCAGGTCCTTATCTCCGTCTGAATTATGAGGGCCTGGACCTGGGTGATAGTTTGCGGAGGAATATTTTCCTAAACGAAAAGGAAGGTGACTCACGGGGTAAGGGACTAATGCCAACATCCTGTCCATCAACTCCGAACGCTTAGAATCGCTTAATTCCTCCTCCAGTATCTTGGCTGTCGCTTCTCGTTCGCTGCGCCGGAATGTATACACAAGTCTGTTTTTTAATGTGGTGTATTTGTGCGTTGCTGGGGGTTGGGTTAAAATGTCCAGCACCCTTGTTGCCTTGCTTTCATCCAGTGCCGCTACAACGTACGAATATTTCGTTAGGTCTGCAGTTATTTTGTTTATGATAAATTGGGCTTCCTCCTGCGCGAACCATAGTTCAGCCCTCTTTGGCCAGAACTGTGATAGCTTCAGTGTTGTTTTGCGATCGCTTGCCATGTTTATTTCGATAGCGAGCGCTGTTGTTCTATCGTCGGAGTCATCAGTTATAGCTTTGTTAAGCTATACACAAATAAACTCGTGGAGACGAGAATGTGTTTATCAAAAGTTTATTACTTTAAGTACACTAGGGCGGTAGCCGCCAGTTACTTCTGTTTAAATAATTCAGATTCATTTAACGCTTACTGCTTATATTATGCTGCTTCTACTTCTCCACCGAAAGTCCACCTCGCTGCAGACCAGCTCCCTAGCTAGCCCACAGCAAAGTTCCTGTCTACAGCTCGTCTGTTATAAACCCTGCCCTACAAGTCGATGTTTATCTAACGTCATCTGGTAGCGTCCATAAAATGCTTCTTCGGACGAATCGACGTAAGCTTAAACAATACACGACGTGAGAGTGAAAAACATCACATGATAGAATTGTGTCCACTTAACAAACAATGTTTTGTGTCGAAACAACTCGAGTTGTCTCACACCCAGACAGACGTGGATCGTCTTTACCTTCCCAGAACCCAAGAAGGTCGAGGCTTGATCCAGTTTGAACTTACAAAACTACTACATCTGGACTGACCAGCAAACGACGAGATGTTAAAACTTGTTGACAGTCACGAGAGGTGTAAGAAACTTTATTCTATCTTGGAGGAAAACGAAAAATATGCTACTGATTTCCTAAATAATACCCAGGTTGAACAGCCTGAGAGAAATGTGGCAACTGTTGTTGCAAACAAAGTAACATTAACGCCAAAGTAAAAAAGAGCATGAATAATTGGCTAGTCGATGAGAGCAGAGACTTCACATGGCATATATGTGGCCAGCAGCAAACAAGCTGATGTTGACCAGAAGTGCATCTATCAGCGGTTATGAAGCTCACGGCTAAAGGTAGAAAGCGAAGGCTTCATCTTAGCTGTTCAAGATCAAAGATTATTGACCCGGAACTACCGAGCCAATGTAATGAAAAATGGAGTAGATCTAAAGTGCTGATTCTGCTATGATGATGCTGAAATAGTGGATCACCTAATCTCTGGATGTAATGTTTTAGCACCAGTAGAGTATAAATCAAGGTGTGAAAGAATTGTCAATATTCACACTGGTTAATATGTCGGCATTATAAAATCAAAATTGTTGACAAGTGGTATAGCCGAGAGGGAAACTGTAACGATCTTTTGAGACTTTCTTGTCCATGTAGACATTGTTGTTGTAAAAGATCAAAATAATAAAGTCTATTTATTGAGCGACATGAGTATCTCTTATAATCATGATATTGCACTAAAACTATTTGACATTCTCAGAAATTATAAAGATTTGCTCACGGAAATCGAAAATATATGGCATCTCAAGGCGGTTACAACATCAGTGATTGTAGGAGTACTTGGAATGACGGAAAATGGAACTGAAGGTAGTAGGTATAGATATTTAGGGATCTTGGAGCTGGATAACATTCTACATAGAGAAATGAAAGTCAAGGTCAGCGAGGCGTATCAAAAAAGGGTGAAGATGGTGTTGAAATCTAACCTGAATGCCAAAAATTTTATTACTCCACTGAATATCTGGGCAGTTGCGGTGATCAGATATAGTAAGTCCATCCTCAAATGGACTAAGGAGGAAATATCAACACTGGATAGAAGGATGAGAAAGTTGATGACGCTGCATGGGGCGCTACATCCTAAAGCAAATGTAAACAGACTGTATATGAAAAGAAAGAATGGTGGCAGAGGACTAATTAGTACAGACCATTGTATAAGGAGTGAAAGGAGAGCGCTTGCCGAGTATTTGATAAATAGTGATGAAGACCAGATGCAATATGCCGTGAAAGATATGGGTGTAAATGCAGATGAAATGATGGGCGAGGAAGAGTTTAACCAAAGAGCCGAGGAGAAGAGAAAAGAAGACCTTGAAATGAGAATGCATGGACAGTTTGAAAGGAATAAAGAGGTCATAAAGGGTAATACAGCATTGTCGGCATGGCTTGAGCGAGATGATTTGAAGCGTACCACTGAAAGCCTGTTCACTGCTGCACAATAGCAGGCTCTCGCTACCAAGTCGGTGAAGAATAACATTTATAAAATTTCTGACTCCCAGAAATGCAGACTCTGTGGAAATAGCGTATTGAAACTTCAAGACTTCTTAAGGCAACTGGAAATTGATGTCTTGCAAAAAGCAGCCTTATTAGGCACAGTACACATCTTAAGGAAAGTATTAGCTGTCTGAGGTCCTTGTTGTGACTAAAGACTCCGGTGCATTTTTATATGTGTTACGAGGGAATAATAATAATAACTTACCAGAACATCCTACCCAAACTTACCACAATATCCTACCGAAACTTACCAGAAGATCCTACCAAAACTTACCAGCACAAACATGGGAAGACATCACAATAGCAGACCTAAGGATAATACTCACGAAGACTCATAAGTGGAAATCTCCTGGTAATCATAGGGTGCCAAATTTCTAGCTCGCCTTGCTCCCGTGCGCACAAGAAAAGTCAGTCCTGTTATTCAATGAAATTATGAAAGATCCTACGAAAACACCTGATTGGTTAGCAAGGGATATTACTTATCTACTCCCGAACAATAATGAAATCAAATTTCCCCAAAACTATCGGCCCATAACATGTCTATCTACCACGTATAAAATTTTAACATCCATGCTCGAGGAGAAAACATACAAATTTATGGAACAGAACGATATTTTCGCCACTGAACAAAAAGGGTGCTGACGAGACTCATATGAATGCAAAGACCAACTCTTAATCAATCGCATGATCCTTGAGAAATGTCATAACAAACGTAGAAATCTCGGTTCCGTATGGATTGATTATAAAAAGGCCTTTGACAGCATTTCGCATTCATAGATTTTGAAATCGCTGGATATCTTCAAACTTTCTCCTGTGATTTCATACTTCCTGAAGCACATGTCAGTGTGGAATACGAATCTCCAATGATATACCACTCTAATGGAGCACTGACCACAAACAATATTGATGCGACCACCGAAAATACAAATTAATGTGATATCCCTATCTCCCGAGCTGGGTTTTGAAACCATGTTCTGGTTGTTGGTGACAATGGCATTTCCTTTGTCTTGTCAACTACCACAGCTATTTTTAGCGTAGGAGTGATCGCTGACCCTTTCCGGTCAGCGAAAGTTCAGAAAAACAAGATAGGATTTGTACTGAACTGATCCAGCTTTGGGAGGGGGTAAAGTAACACTATTGGGCTACGGTATTTGTGATAAATACGAGAACAGGAATTGGCGCGAGGCAGTTGGCCGAGGATTTGGGTAGCAGTCGAGTTGGCGAAGGCGAGTTGGCCAGTCAAGTTGGCCGAAGGAGTTGGCCGGGGGTAGTGGGATCAGGCAGTTGGTATCAAGCGAGTTGGCCAGTCGAGTTGGCCAGTCGAGTTGGCCGAAGCAGTTGGTGAAGGCAGTTGGCCTGGGAGTTGGATGAAGAACGTCAGCCAGTGAAGCTGAACAGTGATAAGTCTGGCAGAGAGAGGCCGAGAGAGAGGGTCTATAGTCAGCAGGTACGAGTAAGCAGAAATGCATAGAGTCTCAGAGAGAGAGGGACAGAGAGATGGGACTGTTGCGGCAAGCAAAAGAAAGTAGTAGGCTACTTTGGTCAGTTCTTGTGAGAGCTTTGAAAGAAAGGAAATTATTACAGTAAAGGTTTGTGTAAATATTCTTCCAAGAAAAATG
Organism: Octopus bimaculoides; assembly: GCF_046866305.1. Taxonomy (NCBI): domain Eukaryota; kingdom Metazoa; phylum Mollusca; class Cephalopoda; order Octopoda; family Octopodidae; genus Octopus; species Octopus bimaculoides. The sequence continues at coordinate 20,235,862 of NC_142952.1, forward strand.
TACTTGTTACATGTGTTAAAAGAGATTTCGTTAATTGTGATGTTAACTTAAAAGAAAAGAAAAGAAAGAACTTTGTTACATGTGGGGTAACTGAAAAGAAGACAAAGAAGTGAAAAAACTTTTAAAGGACTTGATGTACGAACTCGTGTTTATGTAATGATTGTAAACCTTTGATTATGTTGCATGCGCTATTATATGCTATTGAATTTATTGTTACGCAATGCTATGTTTTGTATCGATGTAATGTTTTATTCTGATGTTTGATGTAAAAAGAAAAAGTTAGTTCCGCTACCCAACGTATGGTCTCCGTGTTATTTCTTCCTCTCCTCCTTTTGCCTGTTGTTCTTCGTTGCGTGCTCCGGCCGGGGCTTATTGGTGGCCGTGGCGAACATCCCGACTCACTGAGCGTGGACGTTCGCGCGCGCGCGCGTTCTCTCTTCGGTTAAGGAGGTGCTTCGCGTGCGGGCGTTCGTAACAATATTAATATCACCTGCGGCATTTTCCAAGGTGACTCACTTTCACCTTCAATTTTTTGAATAGGCCTAATACCCCTTACAAGAACAGAGTATTGATATAAAATTGACAAGAAAATAAGTCATATATTTTATATGAACGACTTAAAACTCTATGAAAGAGACGATAATGATCTTGAAGGATTATTACGTACTGTGAAAGCATTCAGTGATGACATTGGGATGGAATTTGGTCTTGTTAAATGTGCCAAGGCCACTTTCCAGAAAGGGAAATTGAAGACCTCACATTCAGTGGTGTTGGATGTTGACACAATTATAATAGAACTTGAGCAGGAACAAACCTACAAATACCTCGGAAAAAGTGAGGGCTCTGGCATTCATAATAATACCTAAAACTTTTCGCTAAAAGTGCCATGGAATCTTATTAAAGTTGTCCATAGTTTCAGCAAGGACATCGGAATGAGTATGGGGCTGGACAAATGTACCGGAGTTACACTGAGAAGAGACAAATTTATCAGCACTGAAAGCATTGCATTCATCATAGAGACAGAAATTAGAGAATTAGACCACAATAGCCCGTACAAATACCTAGGAATAGATGAAACAGCTAAACTACAACGCACAGAAATGAAAAAGAAAATTAGAAGAGAGTATTACAGAAGAGTTAGACTAATATTAAACACTGAACTTAAGATGGCAGGGATAAACACACTAGCCATACCAGTCATAAATTACAGCTTTAACATAATAAAATGGAAGATCAGTAAATTGAGAAACCTTGATAGAAAAACCAGAAAACTTCTAACAACGTACCGAAGTCACCAGCCCAAATCAGACGCAAACAGAATATATTTGCCTTGCTCAGGAGGAGGCCGTGGCCTGATACAGATAGAAAACTATTATAAAATAACAACAGTTGGGCTAGGAAAGTACTTAGAAACAAAGAGCCGGAGACTAGCAACGCGAGAAAAAGAAAATGCTTTTCGCTATAAACAAGGAGGCGACAAAATACAAAACAGATACAATCTACACTGATACACTGACCTCAGGTGATAACACAGCAGAAATAGTCAAAGAGACAAAGAACAACATGAAAACAGAATTAAAAAAGGTACTGAAGAAGACATGGAGAGAAAAATCACTCCATGGCCAATACCCTGCAAAGCTTGATAGAGTAGAAGTGAGCCTAAGTAAAAGCCAACAATGGCTCAAAAACTCTGAACTAAAAGCTGAAATGGAAGGAGTAATTCTCGCTGCACAAGACCAATGCCTGACTACAAACAACCATAAAAGCAAAATAATGAAAACAGGCCCTAACACTAAATGTAGAATGTGCAACCAGCACAATGAGACAATTGACCACATCATCTCGGGCTGCCCAGTCCTTGCCAAATCTGAATATATACAACATTAAAACTGACAATAGGTGGTATAAATATGTGCCAAGCAAGGTACAAGACAAGGACCAGGCCACAATCTTCTGGGATATGCCGGTTCAAACCGACAAAGGAATAAAAGCTAATCGCCCAGACATAATAATCAAGGTCTGAGAAACAAACACTGCTAACAGAGACATTGTAGTCACTTTTGATCAAAATATTGTCTTAAAAGAAGTGGAGAAATTGTCAAAGTACAAAGACTTCAACATTGAAGTATTAAAGATGTGGGGCACGAAGGTAAGAACAATACCAATAATAATTGGAGCATTGGGAATGCTAAAAAACCACATGAACAAAAACATAGAAGCTATACCCGAATCCTCAACACTACATACTATCCAAAAAATAGCCCTACTAGGAACAGCCCACATCCTACGCAAGACACTATTAATTCAATATAACAAGCTAAACAAAACAACCCACAAACACAAGACACAGCAATAACCCAGTGAAATAAACTTCCACGGGCAATCTAGATAACCATCGCATTACACACTCAACACGCAATACAAGCGAATAAGCCTGCGCTACACTTCAAGAGAAAAAGAAAAATTAACACAATACAATAGCGGGAAGAGTTTGCCCACTCCCAACAATAGAAAAGAACACACAGTGTTGCAGTAGAAATTTGCCTCAAACTACCAAATGTTGAATAATAACAATAATAACAATAATAACAATAAAAACAATAATAACGACGACGACGATGATGATGATGATGATGATGATGATGATGATGATGATGATGATGATGATGATGATGATGATGATGATGATGATGATGATGATAAACACAGACAGAGTGAACCATTCATAAGTTTAAAACGCCACAAAAAACAAAAACAAAAAAATACACCATGCCCGGAGATAAATCTATCAACAAAAAAAATACAGACGAATACCGATCTGCTAGCCTTAAGAAACTACGCTACGAGCAATGTTTACATGCTGAGAACTCGGTGACGGTGTTGTCTCAAAAAATTGACCCTAAACAGACAAATCCGTCCCCTAATGTCAACGCCAAAACTCGTCATGCCTCAATGATAACAAAGCAGATTACAAACCAGATTGGTCGTCGACCGAATCACAAACGGCCACGTACTCGATATAGATCTGCTAGCCTTAAGAAGCTACGTCACGAGAGCTAGGAGACGGTGTTGTCTCAAAAAATTAACCCTAAACAGACAGATCCGTCCCCTAGCGTCAACGTCGAAGCTTGTTATGCCTCACTGTTAACAAAACAAAATACAAACCGAAATGGTCATCGACCGGGTTATAAAGGACCACGTATTCGGACGATGAACCAGATTCGAGACGAGAAATCTGCTACTGGTTCAAATCTTCCCGACACACAGGAGCTGGAAGTACCCCACAACCGGAATATTCCAACAGATGGCCATCCATGCTCATCACCAAACAACCAAAAGAAAAAGAATGAAAAATGGTCTAGGGAAGATAATAAAGAAGTTCTTACAGCCTTCTACCATGCCATATATTTCCCCACAAATAAATCGAATACTGTACAAACCTACTTAAACTGGAGACAGAAACACCTTGAAGTAAGACCCTACATAGACAGTAACAAACTTGCCAACGTCAGAAGAAACATTATGAGAAAAAAATTACTAACCGAAGTAGAGATTGACCAAATTAAACAAGCAGTAAGGGATAAAAAGAATGAAACTGCAGCTAAAGAAGATACTACAGAGGAAATAATTATAAACCCGCCCAAGGCTGATGAAAATACAGTAATGATTGAAAGAATTAATGTAACTGATAGGCAAAATGAAATACTCTCTGAACCAACCATAAACACTAAGGCAGGTGAAAATCAAATAGATGAAGGAAGTCATACAGAGATCGACGCAAAAGAACTACATGATCTAAAAAATCAAATCATGATTGAATGGCTGAAAATTAAAGAAACCAGTGTGAATGAACACACGCAAAAGTCGCAATTCTAACCAAAACCTGAAAATAATTGGTAAAATCCGCCTTGCACTTAAGGATATAATTTCAGCTAATGATGTTGATATTACAGATCTCAACCACCTGTACTATGCATCCGCAAAAATCTCAACGATTCTATGTGGTGAAAAGATTAGAAAATGACAACACTCCCACAAAAAAGCCTTCTTGGCAAGAGCGCATTCAACACCAAATTAAGCTACTTAGATCTGACATAGAATGTTTGAAAAACCTTAAATTTGACAAGAGTATCAAACCTACAAAGACCCAATAACTAAAGAAAAAATATAATATGAAAACCATAGTTGGCATTGATGCCATCATAGAAACCATCAAGCAAAGGGTATGTGCTAAAGCTTCCCGCATAGCAAGGTATGAAAAGCGTGTTAGATTCTTCCGAGATAATAACATGTTCAAAAATAACCCCAAAAATTTCTACAGGAAGATAGGGAAAACACCAGTAACAATAAAGTCTGTCCCATCAAAAGAAGAAGTGCAAGAATTTTGGAATAAATTCTGGGCAGAAGATAAAACACAATGAAAAGGCCCCTTGGATTGATAGAATATCTACAGACTTAGACTCCTTAGAGGAGCAAAAGTGGGAGGGGGTCAAGGTAGAAGATATAAGATCTGCTCTCAGGAGGTCAAGCAAATGGAAGGCTCCAGGAAAGGATAAAATTCCTAACTTCTGGTTGAATGCCTTCCCAGAGAGCCATGAACTGCTAACAAAACTTTACAACGATGTTTTACAACATCCTAGATTGATGCCCTCTTGGCTAGTTAATGGTTTAACATTCCTGCTTCCAAAAAATGAGGAAACAAACGAACCAAAAAATTATCGATCGATAACCTGCTTAATAACAATGTATAAGACGCTAACATCTGTCCTAACTGAGTATACCTATAGTTTTTTAATAGAAAGTAGCATATTCCCTAATGAGCAAAAGGGATGTAAACGTGGATCTTATGGTTGTAAAGATCAGCTACTCATCAATAAGATGATCTTAGAAGATTGTCACAAGCGACACAAAAACTTGTCAATAGCCTGGATAGACTATAAAAAGGCCTTTGATAGCCTACCACATAGCTGGATTTGGAAATGTCTGGAAATGTATAAAATAGATCCTACTCTGCGAAACTTTTTATCTGTAAGTATGAGATCATGGAGAACCACACTGACGTTGAACAATGACAATGAATCTCTAAATGCTGGAGATGTAAGAATTTCATGTGGCATTTTCCAGGGTGACTCACTATCACCACTCCTCTTCTGTCTAGCCCTAATACCGCTCTCAAAATTGCTCAATGATGCACAGTATGGTTATAAAATATTTGATAAAAATATAAATCATCTCATTTACATGGATGATTTAAAGCTCTTTGCAAAGAATGTCCATCAACTCAAAGTCCTACTAGCGATTGTTAAACAATTCAGTGATGACATCAGGATGCAATTTGGCCTTGATAAATGTGCAAAAGCTACCTTTATCAAAGGAAAAATGACAAAAACATCTAATGTGAACCTTGACCAGCAAAATGTCATAAAAGAGTTAGAACCAGCGGAGAGCTACAAATACCTAGGGGTAATTGAAGGGGACAATGTCAAGCATTCAGTGATGAGGGAAAGGATCAGAAAAGTATATTATCGCAGGGTGAGAGCAATACTGAAGACAGAGCTAAACGCAAGAAACAGGATCGAAGCCATACCAGTCGTGACTTACAGTCGTGACTTACAGTTTCAATATCGTTAACTGGTCAATTACTGAAATATGTAATGTTGACAAAAAATACGAAAACTGTTGACAATGCATAGAATGCACCACCCTAAGGCAGATATAGGACGTCTTTATCTGCCAAGAAAAGAGGGAGGCCGTGGACTTCTACAGCTGGCATTAACAATGAAGGTAGCCCCAATTGGCCTAGACACCTATCTGAAAAACTCTGAGGACTGGATGCTAAAACTTGTCTCAAAACATGAAAGCAAAAAAGAATCTTACTCAGTAACAAAACAGGCAAAGGAATATCTAAGTGAATTCCAATTGCAACAAATTCAAGAATTAGACGAACTAGAAACACCTGCAGAAAAAGCTAAGCGCTTGAAAACCCGTGCTAAAATTGCTGCCTTAGATATTATGACTGATAAATGGCTTGGAAAACCTCTCAATGGCAAATACCCAAAGAGAGCGAATAATGCAGTTATTGACAAAGCCCTTATCCATCAATGGCTAATGGCCTCTGGCTTGAAATCAGAAACAGAGGGGTTTATCATAGCAGCCCAAGATCAATGCCTACCTACAAAGAACTACCAGACCAACATATTAAAGAACGGCAGCTCCCCATTATGTCGTATATGCCAACAACAAAATGAGACCATCGATCATGTTGTCTCCATGTGCAGTTTGCTTGCGCCTACAGAGTATCTCAACAGGCATGATAGAGCTGCACAATATATTCACTGGGTAATTTGCAAAAACCTGGACTTACCCCATAATAAAAACTGGTGGGAACACAAACCACCTCCAGTACTTGAAAATGATCACATCGCACTCCTCTGGAACTTCACCATTCAAACTGACAGAAAGATAGATGCAAATAGGCCAGACATCATACTGAAAGACTTCAGACAAAATCATGCCTCCTCATTGATATGACTGTCCCAATCGATATAAACGTATCTGTCAAGACCTACCAAAAACTGAGCAAATATAAAGATCTTGAAATAGAAATTAGCAAAATGTGGAATCTGAAGACGAAAACAATACCTATTGTCATAGGTGCCCTGGGAATAACAGCGAAACGGGCTGATTACTACCTAGCTGAGATACCAGGAAACCCCAAAATGGTTGAAGTTCAAAAGATAGTGCTCATGGGAACTGCCCATATCCTACGTAAAATACTGTCTATGTGATCTCAAATTTTAAAACAAACACGTAATTTTCTTATGGTTTCTTAAACATTCTCTAGAACAACACTGTACGAATCCAAATATAAGGTACCCTAGGCATAACACCTACATGAACTTTTAACTTGTTGTCTCTTGAGGTCTCTGGGTGAGACTTGGATCCAACTTGTACAAATGCAAAGCAAAAGTCAAACATAAAATGATGATAATAATACTACTACTACTAATAATAATAATAATACTAAAGTACCAGGAAGTGGCTCTCATGGCTTCTGATCTTAAGTGATTGGAAGTGTTATCATGTACATTGTTTTGTCTTGGTATAAAAAGATGGGCTACAGCAAATATTCTGCTTAATACTACAGATTTGCTTGTAAGTTGTTTGACCTTAACCAGTTTAGCATGTCCTTTGGTGGCTGACGATATGTGCATCTCTGATCATGAGCAGAAGTAGTGGGGGAGCATCATGGCCATGTGTTGAGAGGAATTCTTTGGGGTTTGAATAATTCACCTTTGGAAACATGGGTGTTTTGCTCAACATCCTTAAACAACCCTTATTCAGGGACCTTTTGAGCGGGATGGGCTACTCGACCTGAAGAAAATTCTAACTGGGCCCCACCTGCGAGGTCATGCGCTGTTTATATGAGATCACCATGTCGCGCACATATGGTTGTGATGCATATGCCTAGTGTACCCTTATCAGACGGGTAGTCATGATGGGTATAATGGGCTTCGTATATTTTACCCCAGTGTCACTTTGATGGCATGCACTGCTCTCTCACTCAATAATAATAATGATAATAATAATAATAATAATAATAATAATAATAATAATAATAATAATAATAATAATAAGGCAAATAGACCAGATATAGTTGTCAAAGATCATGAAGAAAAAAAATGCTTTCTAATTGATGTATCAATACTAGCAGATGACAACGTTTCTCGAAAAGAAATGGAAAAACTTTCAAAATACAAAGACCTGGAAATAGAGATAACTCGAATGTGGAGTCTAAAAACAGAAACAATTCCTATCATAGTAGGTGCCTTAGGTATAATAAAAAAAATATTCAGACAAATACATAACAAAAACACCAGGACTTACAAATATATATAACATACAGAAAATTGCACTACTGGGTACTGCACACATTCTACGCAAAACACTTTCAATACAGTAAACATAAGAGCACCACAGCAAACCACAGCACATACCCAAGGCGCACAGAGCTGCGCTCGGTAGTGAAGTGAAAGCACGTCATAAAAATAAAACTACTGAACAATAATAATAATAATAATAATAATAATAATAATAATAATAATAATAATAATAATAACAACAAAATAAAAAAAAATATAAACCGGCATGGTCATAGACCGGATTATAAAGGACCACTTACTCGGATAATGAACCAGATCCGAGACGAGAAATCTGCTACTGGTTCAAATCTTCCCGACACACAGGAGCTGGAAGTACCCCACAACCGGAATATTCCAACAGATGGCCATCGAGGCTCGTCATCAAATAACCAAAAGAAAAAGAATGAAAAATGGTCTAGGGAAGATAATAAAGAAGTTCTTACAGCCTTCTACAATGCCATATATTTCCCTACAGATAAATCTAATACTGTACAAACCTACTTAAACTGGAGACCGAAACACCTTGAAGTAAGATCCTACATAGACAGTAACAAACTTGCCAACGTCAGAAGAAACATTATGAAAAAAAAATTACTAACTGAAGTAGAGATAGACCAAATTAAGCAAGCAGTAAAGGATAAAAAGAATGAAACTGCAGCTAAAGAAGATACTACAGAGGAAATAATTATAAACCAGCCCAAGGCTGATGAAAATACAGTAATGATTGAAAGAGTTAAGGTAACTGATAGGCAAAGTGAAATACTCTCTGAACCAACCATAAACACTAAGGCAGGTGAAAATCAAATAGATGAAGGAAGTCATACAGAAATCGACGCAACAAAACTACATGATCTAAAAAATCAAATCATGATTGAATGGCTGAAAATAAAGAAACTAGTATGAATGAACGCGACGCTCTCCCCAAAATTCGCAATTCTAACCAAAACCTGAAAATATTTGGTAAAATCCGCCTTGCACTTAAGGATATAATTTCAGCTAATGATGTTGATATTACAGATCTCAACCACCTGTACTATGCATCCGCAAGAATCTCAACGATTCTATGTGGTGAAAAGATTAGAAAAAGACAACACTCCCACAAAAAGCCTTCTTGGCAAGAACGCATTCAACACCAAATTAAGCTGCTTAGATCTGACATAGAATGTTTGAAAAACCTTAAATTTGACAAGAGTATCAAACCTACAAAGACCCATAAACTAAAGAAAAAATATAATATGAAAACCATAGTTGACATTGATGCCACCATAGAAACCATCAAGCAAAAGGTATGTGCTAAAGCTGCCCGCATAGCAAGGTATGAAAAGCGTGTTAGATTCTTCCGAGATAATAACATGTTCAAAAATAACCCCAAAAATTTCTACAGGAAGATAGGGAAAACACCAGTAACAATAAAGTCTGTCCCATCAAAAGAAGAAGTGCAAGAATTTTGGAATAAATTCTGGGCAGAAGATAAAACACAATGAAAAGGCCCCTTGGATTGATAGAATATCTACAGACTTAGACTCCTTAGAGGAGCAAAAGTGGGAGGGGGTCAAGGTAGAAGATATAAGATCTGCTCTCAGGAGGTCAAGCAAATGGAAGGCTCCAGGAAAGGATAAAATTCCTAACTTCTGGTTGAATGCCTTCCCAGAGAGCCATGAACTGCTAACAAAACTTTACAACGATGTTTTACAACATCCTAGATTGATGCCCTCTTGGCTAGTTAATGGTTTAACATTCCTGCTTCCAAAAAATGAGGAAACAAACGAACCAAAAAATTATCGATCGATAACCTGCTTAACAACAATGTATAAGACGCTAACATCTGTCCTAACTGAGTATACCTATAGTTTTTTAATAGAAAGTAGCATATTCCCTAATGAGCAAAGGGGATGTAAACGTGGATCTTATGGTTGTAAAGATCAGCTACTCATCAATAAGATGATCTTAGAAGATTGTCACAAGCGACACAAAAACTTGTCAATAGCCTGGATAGACTATAAAAAGGCCTTTGATAGCCTACCACATAGCTGGATTTGGAAATGTCTGGAAATGTATAAAATAGATCCTACTCTGCGAAACTTTTTATCTGTAAGTATGAGATCATGGAGAACCACACTGATGTTGAACAATGACAATGAATCTCTAAATGCTGGAGATGTAAGAATTTCATGTGGCATTTTCCAAGGTGACTCACTATCACCACTCCTCTTCTGTCTAGCCCTAATACCGCTCTCAAAATTGCTCAATGATGCACAGTATGGTTATAAAATATTTGATAAAAATATAAATCATCTCATTTACATGGATGATTTAAAGCTCTTTGCAAAAAATGACCAACAACTCAAAGGCCTACTAGCGATTGTTAAACAATTCAGTGATGACATCAGGATGCAATTTGGCCTTGATAAATGTGCAAAAGCTACCTTTATCAAAGGAAAAATGACAAAAACATCTAATGTGAACCTTGACCAGCAAAATGTCATAAAAGAGTTAAAACCAGCGGAGAGCTACAAATACCTAGGGGTAATTGAAGGGGACAATATCAAGCACTCAGTGATGAGGGAAAGGATCAGAAGAGAATGTCATCGCAGGGTGAGAGCAATACTGAAGACAGAGCTGAACGCGAGAAACAGGATCGAAGCGATCAATGCTCTAGCCATACCAGTCGTGACTTACAGTTTCAACATCGTTAACTGGTCAATTACTGAAATATGTAATGTTGACAGAAAAATACAAAAACTGTTGACAATGCATAGAATGCACCACCCTAAGGCAGATAAAGAACGTCTTTATCTGCCAAGAAAAGAAGGAGGCCGAGGACTTCTACAGCTGGCATTATCAATGAAAGTAGCCACAATTGGCCTAGACACCTATCTGAAAAACTCTGAGGACTGGATGCTAAAACTTGTCTTAAAATATGAAAGCAAGAAAGCATCTTACTCAGTAACAAAACAGGCAAAGGAATATCTAAGTGAATTCCAATTGCAACAAATTCAAGAATTAGACGAACTAGAAACACCTGCAGAAAAAGCTAAGCGCTTGAAAACCCGTGCTAAAATTGCTGCCTTAGCTATTATGACTGAAAAATGGCATGGAAAACCTCTCAATGGCAAATACCCAAAGAGAGCGAATAATGCAGATATTGACAAAGCCCTTACCCACCAACGGTTAATGGCCTCTGGCTTGATATCAGAAACAGAGGGGTTTATCATAGCAGCCCAAGATCAATGCCTACCTACAAAGAACTACCAGGCCAACATATTAAAGAACGGCAGCTCCCCATTATGTCGTATATGCCAACAACAAAATGAGACCATCGATCATGTTGTCTCCATGTGCAGTCTGCTTGCGCCTACAGAGTATCTCAACAGGCATGATAGAGCTGCACAATATATTCACTGGGTAATATGCAAAAACATGGACTTGCCCCATGATAAAAACTGGTGGGAACACAAACCACCCCCAGTACTTGAAAATGATCACATTGCACTCCTCTGGAACTTCACCATTCAAACTGACAGAAAGATAGACGCAAATAGGCCAGACATCATACTGAAAGACTTCAGACAAAAATCATGCCTCCTCATTGATATGACTGTCCCAATCGATATAAACGTATCTGTCAAGACCTACCAAAAACTGAGCAAATATAAAGATCTTGAAATAGAAATTAGAAAAATGTGGAATCTGAAGACGAAAACAATACCTATTGTCATAGGTGCCCTGGGAATGACAGCGAAACGGGCTGATTACTACCTAGCTCAGATACCAGGAAACCCCAAAATGGCTGAAGTTCAAAAGATAGTGCTCATGGGAACTGCCCATATCCTACGTAAAATACTGTCTATGTGATCTCAAATTTTAAAGCAAACAGATAATTTTCTTATGGTTTCTTAAATATTCACTAGAACAAAACTGTACAAATCCAAATATATGGTACCCTAGGCATAACACCTACATGAACTTCTAACTTGTTGTCTCTTGAGGTCTCTGGGTGAGACTTGGATCCAACTTGTACAAATGCAAAACAAAAGTCAAACATAAAATAATAATAATAATAATAATAATAATGATGATGATGATGATTTAAAACTATATGGCAAAGATGATAAAGAGCTTGAAGGACTACTACATACTGTGAAAGGATTCAGTGATGAAATCGGGATGGAGTTTGGCCTTGAAAAGTGTGCCAAAGCCACTTTTAAGAAAGGGAAACTGGTAAATTCAAGTTCAATAGAATTACGTGTCGAAACAGTAATAAAGGAACTTGAGCAGGAACAAACCTATAAATACCTAGGAATAAATGAAGGCTCTGGTATCCAGCATGCAAGCATGAAAGAGAAGGTTAGGAAGGAATGTTATAGAAGAGTTCGAGCAGTTCTGAAGTCTGAGCTGAATGCATATAATAAGGTGTTAGCCATAAATTCCTTAGCAGTCCCAGTTGTTCTTTATAGCTTCAATGTGCTTAACTGGAATACCAGTGAAATAATGAAAATTGATAGAAAAATCCGCAAGTTACTGACTTGTAATAAGATGCACCATCCAAAGGCAGACGTGGATCGTCTTTACCTTCCAGAGCTCAGGGAGGTCGAGGCCTGATCCAGTTTGAACTTACGTACAAAACCACCACAATCGGACTGGCCAAATATCTTGAAACAACCAACGATCGGATGCTGAAACTTGTTGTAAAACATGAAAAACCGAAAGAACTTCACTTTATTCTGAAAGAGAGCAAAAATTCGCTACTGATCTCTTAGATACCCACAAGCTTGATCAGGTTGAAGGAAATGCGCCAACTGCTGCTGCAAAGAAAATAAAATTAATTGCAAAGACAAAAGCACATGAAAAATTAGCTAGCAGATGGGAACAGAAACCTCTGCATGGCAAGTATGTGGCTCGTAGCAAACAAGTTGATGTTGACCAGAAACACACGCATCAATGGTTGCGAAGCTCAGGGCTAAAAGCAGAGAGTGAAGGTTTCATATTAGCTGCTCAAGACCAAAGCTTATTAACCCGGAACTACCAAGCCAATGCGATAAAAAAATGGAGCGGACACAAAATGCCAATTCTGTAACGATGAGATTGAAACTATAGACCACCTAATTTCAGGGTGTAGAGTCTTAGCACCTGTAGAATATAAAGCAAGACATGACAGAGTCAACCAGGATTTACACTGGACAATATGTCGGCATTATAAAATCAAAACCGCTGACAAATGGTATAAACACCATCCTGAAGGACTGAGGGAGAAAATGTATCGATCCTCTGGGACTTCCCCGTACATACCGACAAAACTATAAAAGCTAATAAACCGGATATTATTATAAAAGATCAGACAAAGAAGATGTATTTATTAATTGACATGAGTATTCCTTGCGATCATAATATAGTGGCAAAAGAATTTGACAAGATCAGTAAATATAAAGACTTGCTAATAGAAATTGAAAAAATGTGGCACCTCAAGGCGACTACCGTACCAGTGATTGTAGGATCTTTAGGAATGATAAAAAAAAGGTACCGGAACCTATTTGAAAATGATACCAGGCTTACCATCCCTACCGGAAGTGCAAAAAATCGTGTTAACTGGAACGACTCATGTACTGAGAAGAGCATTATCGCTGTGAAAACAACATCCATTCATGAATTTATTTATTTATTTATTTTTTCTAAATACATATTTTACCTGTGAATTTGCGTGTGTAAACTGGGAATGCATACAATGAACTTCTCTGCCCTAGGTGTACGGAAAACAGTCGGCGAGAAATGGAAGAAAATTTAAAGAAAGAAAAAAAAAACAACATAATAATAATTTTGATTCAGTTCGACCATGAGATAGAGAATAGGAAACCGGACATAGTTTTAAGTGAGAAAGAAAACAAATGATGCTGGGAACAGTGAGCAAAAATCTCGAGAAGTACGTGAAACAAACAGGGGCTGCAATAAGGATGGAGCACTTGCAGAAAACAGCACTGCTTGGAACCGCTCGAATACTCCGGAAGGTGCTCGAAAAATAAGAGGTGTTACCTTAGTTCACTGGTAGTGAACAGCTGACACTGTAGTATATATTCAGCGTTAGAAGCTGTACAAATTCAATAATAATAATGATAATAATAATAATAATAATAATAATAATAATAATATAGAAAGGATTGAGGTAACTCCTCCTGAAGATATAGAGTCAAAATTAAAAGAAGAGTGCCATTTGTTATCTGGTGAACGATATTTCGACATCTCGTGTGTCTTCAACTGGTTCAAAAAATAAATTTGTCAATCTACTTCATTTTGGTTAATATAGAAAGGATTGAGGTAACTCCTCCTGAAGATATAGAGTCAAAATTAAAAGAAGAGTGCCATTTGTTATCTGGTGAACGATATTTCGACATCTCGTGTGTCTTCAACTGGTTCAAAAAATAAATTTGTCAATCTACTTCATTTTGGTTAATATAGAAAGGATTGAGGTAACTCCTCCTGAAGATATAGAGTCAAAATTAAAAGAAGAGTGCCATTTGTTATCTGGTGAACGATATTTCGACATCTCGTGTGTCTTCAACTGGTTCAAAAAATATATTTATCAATCTACTTCATTTTGTTTAATATAGAAAGGATTGAGGTAACTCCTCCTGAAGATATAGAGTCAAAATTAAAAGAAGAGTGCCATTTGTTATCTGGTGAACGATATTTCGACATCTCGTGTGTCTTCAACTGGTTCAAAAAATAAATTTGTCAATCTACTTCATTTTGTTTAATATAGAAAGGATTGAGGTAACTCCTCCTGAAGATATAGAGTCAAAATTAAAAGAAGAGTGCCATTTGTTATCTGGTGAACGATATTTCGACATCTCGTGTGTCTTCAACTGGTTCAAAAAATAAATTTGTCAATCTACTTCATTTTGGTTAATATAGAAAGGATTGAGGTAACTCCTCCTGAAGATATAGAGTCAAAATTAAAAGAAGAGTGCCATTTGTTATCTGGTGAACGATATTTCGACATCTCGTGTGTCTTCAACTGGTTCAAAAAATAAATTTGTCAATCTACTTCATTTTGGTTAATATAGAAAGGATTGAGGTAACTCCTCCTGAAGATATAGAGTCAAAATTAAAAGAAGAGTGCCATTTGTTATCTGGTGAACGATATTTCGACATCTCGTGTGTCTTCAACTGGTTCAAAAAATAAATTTGTCAATCTACTTCATTTTGGTTAATATAGAAAGGATTGAGGTAACTCCTCCTGAAGATATAGAGTCAAAATTAAAAGAAGAGTGCCATTTGTTATCTGGTGAACGATATTTCGACATCTCGTGTGTCTTCAACTGGTTCAAAAAATAAATTTGTCAATCTACTTCATTTTGGTTAATATAGAAAGGATTGAGGTAACTCCTCCTGAAGATATAGAGTCAAAATTAAAAGAAGAGTGCCATTTGTTATCTGGTGAACGATATTTCGACATCTCGTGTGTCTTCAACTGGTTCAAAAAATAAATTTGTCCATCTACTTCATTTTGGTTAATATAGAAAGGATTGAGGTAACTCCTCCTGAAGATATAGAGTCAAAATTAAAAGAAGAGTGCCATTTGTTATCTGGTGAACGATATTTCGACATCTCGTGTGTCTTCAACTGGTTCAAAAAATAAATTTGTCCATCTACTTCATTTTGGTTAATATAGAAAGGATTGAGGTAACTCCTCCTGAAGATATAGAGTCAAAATTAAAAGAAGAGTGCCATTTGTTATCTGGTGAACGATATTTTGACATCTCGTGTGTCTTCAACTGGTTCAAAAAATAAATTTGTCAATCTACTTCATTTTGGTTAATATAGAAAGGATTGAGGTAACTCCTCCTGAAGATATAGAGTCAAAATTAAAAGAAGAGTGCCATTTGTTATCTGGTGAACGATATTTCGACATCTCGTGTGTCTTCAACTGGTTAAAAAAAGAATGAGAAATGGTCTAGAGAAGATAATAAAGAAGTTCTTAAGGTCTTCTATCATGCCATGTATTTCCCCCAAAATAAATCTAATACTGTACAAACCTATTTAAACTGGAGGCAGAAACACCTTGAAGTAAGACTTACATAGTAACAAACTTGCCAACGTCAGAAGAAACATTATGAAAAAGAAATTACTAACTGAATTAGAGATTGACCCAATTAAACAATTAGTAAGGGATAAAAGGAACGAAGCTGCAGCTAAAGAAGATACTACAGAGGAAATAATTATAGACCAACCCAGGTCTGATGAAAATGCAATAATGATTGAATGAGTCAATGTAATTGATAAGCAAAGTGAAATACTCTCTGAACCAACCATAAACACTAAGGCAGATGAAAATCAAATAGATGAAGAATGTTACACAGATATTGACCCAACAGAACTACATGATCTAAAAAATCAAATCATGATTGAATGGCTGAAAATTAAAGAAACCAGTATGAATGAACGCGACAGTCTCCCAAATGTTCGCAATTTAATCAAAACCTGAAAGTAATTAGTAAAATCCGCCTTGCACTTAAGGATATAATTTCAGCTAATGATGTAGACATTACAGATCTCAATCATCTGTACTATGCATCTGTGGTGAAAAGATAAGAAAACGATAACATTCCCACAAAAAGCCTACTTGGCAAGAGCGTATTCAACACCAAATTCAGCTATTTAGGTCTGACATAGAATGTTTTAAAAAACCTTAAGTTTGACAAGATCATCAAACCTACAAAAATCCGAAAATAAAAGAAAAATATAATATGAAAACCATACTTGACATCGATACCATCATAGAAACTATCAAGAAAAATTTATGTACTAAAGCTGCCCACATAGCAAGGTATGAAAAGCACGTTAGATTCTCCAAGGACAACAACATGTTCAAAAATAGCCCCAAAACTTTTTACAGGAAGATAGGGAAAATACCAGTTACAGTAAAATCTGTCCCATCAAAAGAAGTGCAGGAATTTTGGAATAAAATTGGGATAGAAAAAAACACAATGAAAAGGCCCCTTGGATATCTACAAATTTAGAATATCTACAAATTTATACTCCTTAGAAGAGCAAAAGTGGAATGGTATCAAGGTAGAGGATGTAATATCTGCTCTCAGGAAGTCAAGCAAATGGAAGTCACCAGGAAAGGATAAAATTTCTAACTTCTGGGTGGATGCCTTCTCAGACGCCATGAACTGCTAACAAAATTTTACAACAATGTTTAGCAACAACCTAGTATGATTCCCTCTTGGCTTGTTAATGGTGTAGCATTCCTACTTCCAATGAAGAAACAAACGAACCAAAAAATTATAGACCCATAACCTGCTTAACCACAACGAAATGCAATAATGATCGAATGAGTTAATGTGATTGATAAGCAAAGTGAAATACTCTCTGAACCCACCATAAACACTAAGGCAGATGAAAATCAAATACATGAAGAATGTCACACAGATATTGACCCAACAGAACTACACAGATATTGACCAAACAGAACTACACAGATATTGACCCAACAGAAGTACTAACATCTGTTTTGACTGAATATACCTATAGTTTTTTTAATAGAAAGTGGCATATTTCCTAATGAGCAAAAAGGATGTAAACGTGGGTCCTATGGTTGTAAAGATCAGCTACTCATCAATAAGATGATCTTGGAAGATTGTCACAAACGACACAAAACTTGCCGATAGCCTGGATAGACTATAGAAAAGCTTTTGATAGTCTACCATATAGCTGGATTAAGAAATGTCTGGAAATATATAAAATAACACCTACTCTGTGAAACTTCTTGTCTGTAAGTATGAGTTCATGGAGAATCACACTGACTTTGAACAGTGACAATGAATCTCTCAATGCTGGAGATGTAAGGACTGGCCAAATATTTTGAAACGTCAAACGACTGGATGCTAAAAGTCGTTGAAAACCGCAAAAGACTTAAGAAGCTTCATTCTGTTATGAAGGAGAGTACAAAATTTGCATCTCAAGACGGTTACAATACTAGTGATTGTTGGAGCACTTGGAATGATCAGCAAAGGACCTGAAAATTATTATGTGTTTTGTCTTCCCCTTTTCTCTATCAAATGACTTTGTAAATGAACAATCTGGTATGTTTATTTTAATGGCCTACCCAATGTATATAGTTAGTTTCTCTGCTCTAGGTGTCAGGAAGACACTCGGCAAGAAATGGAAGCAGAATTGAAAGATGATGATGATGATAATGATAATGATGATGATGATGATGATTCTTTTTTTATTGGCCACAAGGGCCGCACACAAAAACAAAGACAATACAAAACAAGGGAAGTGTAAACGATAAAAAGCAACAATTTGATAATGAAATTATAAAATAGTCACAAGAAGGGAGCATCATCCAAAGGCGACTAACGAATCCTGCAGCTCCCAAGTCACTGTGCTCACTAGGTACACAAATATCAAATGTTCCTCTCTGTTTTCTGTAAACTCCAGCATGTTTGGAGCAGGTTCATTTACTCATGCCATTCTCGCTACATTCACCTACCTTTCAACAAATATACTGAGAGACAGTAACTCCCTCTGCACCCTCACTTTCCTTTCCAAGTGGAACCTGAAAAAGTTTATGACGTTTTGGCCGAAGAGGAAAGTGCCTGTCTTCATCCCTCTCAGTCGTGTCCTCTACACCACTTCTTTCGCCAAGGCCACCAAACAGAAAAAAAATGTTCGTCCATCTCGGCCAAAAGAAGGTGGTGATGCGATCTTCACAGTAGAGTCGGTCGATAGCCAAATACGTACTACACGAAACAGCAGGTGTTCTACACAACTCCACAAGTCAACAGTGCTCGATCACTGTACGAGTGCGTACAGAATGATTTCGTCGTTCTGCGCATATCAGGTGCAGTTGACGACACTATGATGTCGAGTTTATCTCGAACCGGCAATGCCACCTGGTAACACTACCAGGCCAGGGATTTCTGGAAGTTATGTACAGGGCCTGGCCCTAAAGTTCTTCGGAAAAGACCTGCATATTGATTTCCAGTGACGCTCAGAGCTTCCTCGAGAATCCTCTTTAGAACGCAGTGGTCGAACACCCACCGACCGCACAGCCTAACTGGCAGAGGGCTGTGAGTGCCTAGTGGCACTCTAGGTGCCAGGGTCTTTGTTTCAATCATCGTTTGATTCATGACTGACACTTAGTCAAGAAGATCAGCTGCGGAAAGGCGCGTGTCACAAACGGCAACCACACATGTTCACTGTCAAGTAAACGCTGGAAATGTCGCTCGCATCCTCAGCACATGTCTTCACATTATAATCCATGGTATGCCTACTCCTCTTCTTAGCGGATGTTGACAACAAATGGACCGTCTGACTGACAGAATACATCCCCTTCACAGAAAGCGGAAGAGCAAGTACTCACTCCAATGTGGTCGACCATGAAGCAGAACAAGGCTCGACGGTCAGGCAGTAATAGATGACGGATACAATATAAGCATTCTCCACCTCCGCTCGGCCCTTTGGGGATAGTTTCCTCTCAGCCCGTTTCTGGGTGGGACTAGCCACCTTGCTTATCACATCTTTCCAGATTTTATCCACATGGAGCAATTTAAACAGTTAGTCAAGTACTCCACAACGCTTTTAGACGACATGCATCTGCCTCTCCAGTTGCCGAGCTGCAAGCCCACTGACTTCTCCTGGCTAATTTTTGCTCCTGTCACCACTTCATAGTTCCTCAGATTTGAACCGATCAACTCGATGTGTTTCGTGTCCGATACAATTACGGTGACGTCGTCAGCATGTGCAAACATGGATCTTCCACATCCTAGTTCTCACGGGATGCCCATTGAAACATGTAACTTCTGCAGTAGTGTCTCTAGAGTCAATACGTACAGAAGAGGAGAGAGGGGGCATCTTTGTCGGACCGAATGCATGATACTAAGCGGTTAAGAGAAGTAGTCATTTACACTGACCACCGAGCAAATGTCGTTGTACACGGCAAAGATCCAACTCCTCAAAACAAGATCAAAACAGCCGTCAAGAGGACAGTCACCAAAAGGTCAACCGCCAAGAGGACAGCCGCCTAGAGGACAGCCGCCTAGAGGACAGCCGCCTAGAGGACAGCCGCCTAGAGGACAGCCGCCTAGAGGAAAGCCGCCAAGAATACAACCACCAAGTATTGATGGTCGACTCTATCAAGCACTTTAGACTGATGTAAATTGATCGTAGAGCCTCACTCTTGGTGTATCACGTGAGATGGAGGTTGTCATGGATAAAACTGTTTGATATAGCACATATCTGAGCCTCACGTACCAGAGGCACATATCTGTATCTCACCTATCGACGACAAGCGTCAACCTTTTAGCTAACACCTTAGGTCAACATCTTCAACTCTGTACTTAACAAGGTTATGGCCAGAAGTTGTTAAAATCATCCCACCCCCGTATTCGGAACTTTCTTCAGCAGTACCACCATACCTCTTTTTGCGGGGCAGGGAATTCTCCCGTTTTGCTGCTAGTTGCGGCAGGCATCCCTCAAGAGTCCTCCGAACGAATGTAGCACATCTATACTATAATGGAGAACGCTGCTTATTAATTAGGTATGTAACAATTACTAAAAGTACTAAACGAAAGCAATTATTTAAGGGTTGACCGTCTGGAAATATTTTTATAAATTCATGTTCTAAGAAATTTCCTATAATTTCGATTTCTCAAGTTTACTGAATTTTTTTAACTCCAATTTCTCGCAAATTTATATATTCACTGCGTCCAATTCTTCTCAAATTTAAATATTCATTGCATTCACTGCGGAGTATTCCATTTTCATTTGCAAAGTCTCTCACTTTCTCTTTTAAATTTTAATTCGATATTAATGTATACGTAATGTAAAAACATTAGTTATTGAATGAAATTTTTTTTTAAATACCCGTATAATTTTTGAACGCGGGATAGCTGTGAGAAGAGCCGAGAAAGTTGAATAATTAGAAGACGAGGAGAGAAAAACAAGTTACCGACAAGTACTCGAAAGTTGCACCTTATTCACAGTTTCCAAACACAACTTCAACACTGACGCACGCACACACACACACACACACACACACACACACACACCAATACACACTCGCGCGAACACAGATACACATACTCACAAATGAAAGGCAATGAATGTGCGTGCGTGCGTGTGTGTGTGTGTGTGTGTGTGTGTGTGCGCGCGCTGTTCACTGACAAAACTTCGTGCTGCATCACTTTTCTGAAGTTTTGTCAGTGAACAGGTCGCGGTTTCAAAGCGACGAAAATGTCTTGACATAAATGAAGTTTTAATGTTGAAATGAAACTAATGGTATTTGTGTTCTTGAATGGTTTACAAATATCTTCCACTCTGCAATTGCTTTTGTTTCAGCACATGATCTCAGATTAAGTCACTTGCTATGCAAGTACATCTCCGTAATTTTTTTAAAATCACTGGATAAATACCAGCAATGACTTTCGCAGGCTCTCCAATCGGGGCAGGGAGTGGGGTTGCAAAAAGTTTCTCAAATTTTCAGTTTTGTAGCATATAAATGTATTTATGGGGGGAAATATTGAAAAACATCAATATATGCGTCATAAAGAAATGAGGTGGGTTGTTTTTGGATATGCTAGAAACAACAGCCAAATCGCGCTTAAATCACTTTTCCCTTTGAAAATATTAACAATTAAAAAAAAAAATTACCGAAAATGCTCTTCCCATGGTTTTGAAGTGCAAAGAGGGATCTAGTTCAAAACGGGGGCACCAGTATTTTCTTAACGAAACACTTTGAAACTTGGGACACTGGTAGAATGTGTCATATAAAACATCTTTTTCTCTTAGTCTTCTAAACAAAAAAACGTACATCGCAAGTTATTTCATGTTAAAGTTGTCGTATTTCTGTAATTTCAACCAATGACTGACGTCCATTCAGCCGAATACAGTAAGTGCTGACTACGTAAACAAACGATTCTCAAACGATTTTGGCGGTGATAAAATTATTATTTCCTTGTCAAAAAATGGCTGAAGCATATTGGCAGTAGGGTTAGGGTTAGGCAGTAGCTAATAAACCTTTCATACAGTTCAGGCAGATGTTAACGAAATAAACACGCGTGAAAGAAAGTGAAAAAAGCAAATGTTATACACATACAGTTCAGGCAGATGTTAACGAAATTATAAATGGAGATTAAATACGCTTTACACCGCTTAAACTGCCAAAGGAGTAAGTGTAAACAGCTGAATACTTGTCAGTGATTGGTTGAAATTATCAAAATAAGACAATTTTTTACATGAAATAACTCCGAATACAAAAATTTTTCTCTGTTCTATAACACAAAATAGATAAGTATACGAAGTTTGAAAGTCTTTCGGTACCAAAAACACTACATAAAACATAAATGAAAACTGGTGCCCCCGTTTTGAACTAGATCCGCAAAAAGAAATTGGCCCAAATAGGTCGGGACTGGGATGATGAGGGAGGGGGTGTAAAAAAAGAGTTTTCAAAACTTTTTTCATACAAATGTGCCCCCACTCCCGCCAACTCCATTTCGAAGGTTGTGGTTCGAAGAGGCCATGAGAAAACCACTCGGAGGGTGGTCTTTCTGCTATTTATGATAAAACTCAAAGGTTAAACCATCCATCTCCGGCGACTTCGCCATCATGCAGTCCGTTATAGCTTCCTGTATTTTGTCAGCTGTTATCGGCTTTTCGTAGAACTCCGCATCCCCAGCCGAGAGCTGCGGTAGACCATAAAGTTAGGAGGTAATGTCCACGACCCCGTCACCGGTCCACCGTCTAACGCAAATAGTTGAGCCAAGTGCCACTGAAAAGCGCACACTGAAGAACTGAGTGGTACACAACCCTTCCGATTTGTTAAAAAGTCATCTCATATATCACGTGAGTTTCAAAACAGAGCCGGACGCTGTCCGTTGGCTGTTTTGCGTTGATGGGGCACTGGTTCAGGCAGCATTGTGTCCTGTATATTGTTATTGTGGGAGAGGTAGTGTCTGAGGGTGTAGCCTCGTCTCGTGATTCTGACAGGGAGGTCAGTCCTTTTGACGTCGTTCCTTATCTTGCTCCCTTGTATAGAAAGTTGATATATATCCATTTATTACCTCTCTGTTTCTCCTTTTTCTGTTTGTCTACTTTCCTCTTTCCTTCTGTCGTTGTTGAAGTTGAAGTTATTTGTTGTTGGAGGCGGTGTTGCTAATGCCGCTGTTGTTGTCGCAGTGACTGTTGTTACCGTTGTTCGTGTTGTTGTGATGGTGATTGTTATTGTTAAACTAAAAAAATCTAAAATAAGTTTTCATTGGGTGTACCATTCAGAAAGTCATGCAGCCGCAGGTTCCCCATGACTGGTATAGAAGGTACATTGAAAACCACACATATATATATATATATATATATATATATATATATATATATTGTATCTGATGAAAACAGTCACATTTATTGGAAAGCAACTCTTAACTTCATTCGCCACGCATGCTCATGCAGACATAAGTAAATCAGCACCAGCCCCTCGTTGACGCTTAAGTTTCTTCTTGGAGAGCATCCATTGCCCATCTGAAGTCTGTGTATGAACACTGTCATCGTTTGGATCAACAACATTGAGTAAATAATTGACAACTTCATGAGCATAGAAGTTATCTTGACCCACATAGAAAGGCCACATATCAGATATCAAATGTGTTTTATGAAGTTTTGGGATGTCGTTATCGTCACTTTTAGTTTCCATCGCAATTTACTTTCATTTTTGTAGGACAATTTCCCCCCACTTTTTTATAATCGTAACCTGCGTGTTAACCAAGCAATGCACTGAGGTCCCTACAAACACAAACACCACAAAACTTGAAATTTATATAAATAGAATTATAGAAAAAAAATTTGAAGTTCTAAAATAACCAAAAACATAAAATTTTAAAAATGTAGTCTTATTCGACTTCATTTAAAAGACCATACCTCTATAGGATGGTTGCAAATGTTATGACTAATACCTTAAAAACAGAATTTTTTCTGATCGATGCACACCATTGAACCTGTCATAACATTTTTATTTTGGGGGCATTCTCAGAAACTTCCTACGCATTCGTGTTCTACTCACTATATCTCTACAATTATCGTAAAAAATTTCAACGCATCCAGGGATCCCGGGGATTCCAGCCTTTTGAACAGATTCATCAACATACGGGAACGGTGACATATTTACAGAATAACAGGTATATTGATGAATCTGTTCAAAAGGCCGGAATCCCCGGGATCCCTGGATGCGTTGAACACTGTTTTTCGATTTGGAAAGCGATCCAGGATGCCAAACAGAAGAAGAGAAGTCTGAACGTGGTATAGCTTGACCTAACTAATGCATATCGGTCAGTGCCACACGAATTACTGATGAGAGCCATGGACCACTTCCACATTCCAGACAAAGTGATTAAAATAATGAGGATGTACTATGACAGTTTCGAAATGAGGTTTACAGCTGGAGATTTTACAACAGATTGGCACCGATTGGAGATTGGCATTGCTGCTGGCTGTACAATATCTGTCATGTGGTTTGTCTTAGCCATGGAGATGATTTTGAAAGCGATGGATTTTTCGGAACAAATCGCCCATGTACAATCGCCTAAGAAAGCCTTCATGGATGACGTGACACTTCTAGCTACAGATAAATAAGTCATGCAGAATGCCCTCTTGAGACTAGACGAACTTGTGAGGCGGTCAAGGATGCGGTTTAGAGCAAAAAAGTCGCGTAGTCTGACATTTGTTAAGGGAGTGCAGAAAGAGTTTAAGTTTCGAATAGCTGAAGAAAGTATTCCAACAGTCAAAGAAGAACCTGTCAAGATTTTGGGGCGAGTATACGCCGGAACATTGTCAGATAGAAGTCGCAGAATGAAACAAGCTGAGGCTGGATTATCAGCGATTGATAACTCGAAGTTACCAGATAACTATAAAATTTGCTGCTTGCAGTTCGGCTTGTACCCGCGACTTTCGTGACCACTTTTAATATACGAGGTAGCCTTGTCACGAGTTCAGATCATTGAACAAAAATGTAATGTGTTCATTAGAAGGTGGCTAGGCCTACCTCGGATGTTGAACAGTTCAGCTCTTTATCGTAAAAGAGGTTCGTTGCAGTTACCACTAGCGTCAATAGTCGAAATATATAAACTAGGGAAGATACGGACGGTGACGATACTGAGAGAATCGAAGGACATGGAAATCAGGCGTAACCCACCAGAGGTGAAAACAGCCAGGAAGTGGAATGCAGAAGCAGAGACTGATGACATCTTGTCTTCTCTTATACACAGAGATATGGTGGGTGCAACACAGAACCATCGGAGAGGACTTGGTTTTGGCGCAGATCAGTTCAGACCGTTTGCGAGTATGATGCGGAGCAAACGCAAATCTGTTGTTAGCAAGAGAAACAAGAGAAGCAGAGAGAAGAGAGCTTCATTTGATCCGAAGTAGTCAACAAGGACAGATGAAGAGATGGGAAGAACATGTTGAGAGGAAAATATGTTAGGATGGGATATGGAAGTGGACGACATCTTGGCTAAGTTTTCTGATTCGTTCATCCTATGATGTTTTGCCGTCACCTATGAATCTAGTAAGATGAAACGTCTCAGAGGATGACATATGCAAATGCGGAAAGGCCGGAACACTGAAACATATTATTTCACACTGTTCCAAGCATTGAATAGGTATACATGGAGACACAACCTGGTCCTGAAGGTTATCTTCAATGCTATGAAGAACCAAATTCATCTCAACAACACTGAGAAAAAACTGTTGAAAGTACCATCTAGAGATGTTATTACCTTCGTGCGCTCAGGTCAGCGGATCCGTTTCAAGAAGAACAAGAAACTTCCTGTGAGAGAAGAAAAGTGGAAAGGCTATTGGGAAGTGACTGCAGATTTACCTGGGTGCCAGGGATTCTTTCCCATCCCAGTTACGGAAAAACCGGACATTTTAATGTGGTGTGAAAGAAGGAAAGTTGTAAATCTAGTCGAGTTAACGGTTCCTCATGAAGATAACATGGACGCCGCGCCGGCTCGAAAGATTGATCGTTACGTAAACCACCTCGAGAAATGTGGAGATGCAGGGTGGAAAGCTGAGCATTTTCCAATCGAAGTTGGATGTAGAGGGTTTGTTGGACACAGTGTGAGACGACTGCTGTTATCGTTAGGCCTAACTCATCGTAAGGTAAATACCACCATGAGTGATATCTAAACTACAGTGGAGAAGGCTAAGCCACTGGATTTGGTTAAAAAGAGACGATGAGCGATGGCTAGAGAAATATTGAGCTTTATTTAATAACCAGTTGATCTGGCAAGCGGGGCCTCATATCAGTAAGGGGATCGGTGCGCAATGATGCCATCTCCTGATGACCCCATACACTTGCTGGCTTCCAGTATACGGAGTTCTCGACTGGTAGCACTTGCATGTGCAAGTTGTTTGCAAGACATATAGTTATATATAAGGTATATCACTTCCAATTGTGACCTTCATTTTCAGATGAAAAGTTGTGTAATTTAAGGGAGATTTAGCTGTTATTTCTAGCACATCTCACGGTCACTAGTCACCTTCGATATTTTTCTCCCCATAAACACATTTTATCGAATGATGACGCCGAAGTAACTCAAGGATTTTGTTTAGCCCAAGGGTAAGAAATTTAATTTTTTAACACCTCACTGCACCAAGCCAATTCGCGCGCGCGCACGCGTGTAAGAAAAAAGATATTTACAAACAGATAATTATGCGATCTGAATGATTTATCATTTACATACATTTTTTTAATCTGTGGAGAAATCTCAGCAATGTTCTTCTCATGCTCTCCACTGCCAGTGTGATCGATGCGAGTTAAGTCTAATTTGAGCACCTATAATAGTTTATGGGGTGGGGATGGGGTATATGAAAAAATTTTAATCGAAAAATTATTTTTTGCATAATCATACGAGATATTTGTAGAACACAAATTCGTAAAACTTTTCTGACAACACTACAGAAATAAAAAAAAGTCATCACCGGTTATGTGGTGTGCTTCAATCCAGAATTGATAAAAAGCCGTGCGCATGCGCGAGTTTTAAAACTTGTTTGAATTTGGATTTTAAAAATTGAAGTGGAGCACCGCATGCAACCCCTCATAGCTTTTTTAGTTTTTGGAATTTTCAGAAAAATATTGTGAATTTGTATTCTACACATGGGAATTCATATAACTATGAAAAAATTATTTTAATTTTAAAAAATTTCTTAAAAACATTTTTTTTCAATTTTCGAATTTTTTAAAATCATAGTTTAAAATACGGACAGTCCTAATTTTTTTTACTTAAATCCCAGCAAAAGACCATTAAATATGTTTATGGCGAGAAAGATGTAGAAAAACATCAATACGTCACTGACAAACAGACGAAGAGGGTATGCGGTGGTCGTGAGATATGCTAAGCTTAACAGCTAAATATCCCTTAAATCACGAGGGAATTTTTTTATTTTGGTTTTTGCATAGTCGTATGAATTCCCGTGTGTAGAATACAAATTCGCAAAAAATTCTGAAAATTACAAAAAATAAAAGTTATGAGGGGTTATATGCTGTGAGGAAAGCAAAATTTCGTCAAAACTACATTAAGAATTTTGATTTTATTCTTTTATTCTTTTAGTTGTTTCAGTCACTTGACTGCAGCCATGCTGGAGCACCGTCTTTAGTCGAGCAAATCGACCCCAGAACTTATTCTTTGTAAGCCTAGTACTTATTCTATCGGACTGTTTTGCATTGGTTGTCAAGCGATGTTGGGGGGTCAAACACAGACACACAATCATGCACACACGCACGCATATACATACATAGATACATACATACATATATATATATATGTATATATATATATATATATATATATATATATATATATATATATATATATATATATATATATGATGGGCTTCTTTCAGTTTCCGTCTACAAAATCCGCTCACAAGGCTTTGGTCGGCCCGACACTTGCCCAAGATGTCAGGCAGTAGGACTGAACCCGGAACCATGTGGTTGGTAAGCTTACTACACAGCCACGCCTGGAACATATTTCTTAGTTCTTCATGTGTGTATGTA
Source organism: Octopus bimaculoides (assembly GCF_046866305.1). NCBI lineage: Eukaryota > Metazoa > Mollusca > Cephalopoda > Octopoda > Octopodidae > Octopus > Octopus bimaculoides. The sequence goes on from NC_142952.1 coordinate 20,263,831, forward strand.
TGTGTGTGTGTGTGTGTGTGTGTGTTTGTGCGCGCGCGCGTAGTGTTAGGTGTGGTGTACAAAAATTGAATATTGAGAAAAAAAGTCGTCAGAATTTTGGAAAAAAATCTTTTTATTTCCTTATTATTAACGCTTTCGTTCGTTTCTCGAATTTGTCAAATAGAATTTTGTGAATGTACAAACACCTTGTTCATTTATATAAAACAGATGTTTTGGCAGGGTTTTTGTTTTTGTTTTTTGGGGGATGAGGTTCCACGACAATGGAGACTGATAGATAGAAATATAGGTAGGTAGATAGATAGATAGTCAGACAGATAGACAGAGAGAGAGAGAGAGAGAGAGAGAGAGAGGGGGGAAAGGGGGATCTTCCTTCCTATTCACCATTCATTTATTTATTTAGTCATTTACCAATGTATCGGAATGGGTTTAAGGATGGTGACCTCTTAAAAAAAAAAAAGTTGTGGGGTGGTCATCACTGAAAGTCTTTTGCATTCTTTTTCCCTTCCCCTCTTTTTTTCTCCTCTTTCCTTCTTTTTTCCTCTTTCTTTCTTTTTCACCTCTTTGAGTTATATTTAGAATACAAACTGTACTGTCTCCCCTTTTCTTTCAAACATTCAATTTTGGAGAGAATTGTTTGATGAAATGTAGCTCTGCATAAAAAAAACATTACTCTTTTACTTGTTTCAGTCATTTGGCCATGCTGGAGCACCGCCTTTAGTCGAGCAAATCGACCCCAGGAATTATTCTTTGTAAGCCTAGTACTTATTCTATCGGTCTCTTTTGCCGAACTGCTAAGTTACGGGGACGTAAACACACCAGCATTGGTTGTCAAGCGATGTTAGGGGGACAAACACAGACACACAAACATATACAAACAAACACACACACACACACACACACACACACATATATATATATATATATATATATATATATATATATACACACATATATACGACGGGCTTTCAGTTTCCGTCTACCAAATCCACTGACAAGGCTTTGGTCGGCCCGAGTAAAAGACACTTGCCCAAGGTGCCACGCAGTTGGAATGAACCCGGAACCATGTGGTTGGTAAGCAATCTACTTGCCACATAGCCACAATATTTACAAATTAAATTTTTTTAAATAAATAAACAAATTATATATATATATATATATATATATATATATATATATATATATATATATATATATATATATATATATATATATATATATATATATATATATATATATATATATATATATATATATATATATATATATATATATATATATATATATATATATATATATATATATATATATATATATATATATATATATATATATATATATATATATATATATATATATATATATATATATATATACAGGGTGTCTATAAAGTCTCTTTACCATTTAAAAAAAATATTACAAAAGCAATTGATAAGATATTTTATTCAGATTTATTCCATTGTATTCAGTGTTTACTAAAGTTTTTAATCACATTGCATTTGTGTGTTTCATGAACCCCTAAAAAATGACCACCCCTCAAGAGAAAGTGCAATGTGTTTCATGGTTTATTGAAACAAAATCGGATGGGCAGACTCAGCGAAACTACAGGACTAAGTATGGAAGAGATCCACCATCACGTCCGTCAATTCGTGCACGGCACAAGAAATTTATGGAGTCAGGGACAGTGTTAGATAAAGGGAGGAGTGGGCGACCAAGAACATTTAATGGAAACATTGATCGTGTAAGACAATCTTTTTCTCGTTCTTCCACAAAGTCCATCCGAACTGCTGCCACACAGTTAGAGCTATCGCATTCAACAGTGCACAAGGTCCTACACAAGAACTTGCGATTGTACGCTTACAAAGTGCAACTCTTACAGGCACTCGAGCCAAATGATAAACCAAGACGAAAAGGGTTTGCAGTTAACATGCTGGAACGAATTTCTGAGGATGAAACATTCCTCAGATGAGTTTGTTTTAGTGATGAGGCAACCTTTCATGTTTCAAGGAAACTGAACAAATACAATGTGAGAATCTGGGGATCAGAACACCCCCACGTGACTAGAGAAATTGAGCGTAAAAGCCCAAAGGTGAATGTGTGGTGTGGGATCATGTGCAATCGAATAATTAGTCCACTTTTCTTCAACGAGACATAAATTACTGCAAACGTTTATCTTGACCTTTTAACTGAATATGTGGCACCACAACTGAATGACCTTCAACCAACCATCATTTTCCAACAAGATGGTGCACCACCACATTGTGACTGCATGTTCGTGGGTTCCTCAATCAAACATTTCCAGACCGGTGAATTGGAATGGGTGGGTCAATTCATTGGCCGTCACGTTCACCAGATATCACTTCCCTGGACTTCTTTCTATGGGGCTGTTAAAGATATTGTGTATCGAACAACGATACGGGACATTACTGACCTAAAGCAAAAGATTACTGATGCCATTGCCACAATTGATGAGCTATGTTACAGCGAACATGGCAAGAAATCGAGTACCGTCTTGATGTGCTTCATGCAACTAATGGTGCCCATGTAGAAGTGTATTAAATGAGGTAAAAAAAAAAACTTTAATAAACACTGAATACAATAGAACAAATCTGAATAAAATATCTTATCAATTGCATTTGTAATAAAGTTTTGAAATGGTAAAGAGACTTTATGGACACCCTGTATATATATATATATATATATATATATATATATATATATATATATATATATATATATATATATATCTTGAGGGTGATAAATTGAATAGTAATTCAATTAACATCAATTTAAAACCAAGTGGCCTAGCATATAAAAAAATCTGAAAATCCAGAAAAGTTGTATTACATGCGTATAAGAAGGGATGACCGCTATACGCATGTATATATGCATATATATGTACATGTATGTATATACCTTCATCCACATGTACATATAGATACATAGCTGGGTACATGACGTGGCAAAAGAACATGGACAAAATGGTAAACAAGGTGCAACAAACAAGCAGGCCACATAGAAACATCCCCTTCATCAGCTGCCACCATTAAAACCCCGGCGTTTCGAAGAATTAAGGCAGTACGCATCGTTAAAATGGTTCTTCCCACGAACACAAATTAAATTGTTTTCGTGGAGGGTAATGGCGGACGGAAAACAAGACAGGACAACGAAACGGTGAAATAAACAAACAAAAAGGCTGTACAGCCAGACGTGAAGTGTGTATGTATTGAACGCTGTGAAGCACGAACAGGAGGGGCAAAGACGTACGTGCGAGCTTGAGGAGTCCAAGAACGAAAATGAGCAACGAGAGGTAGAGAGGGAGAGAGATAGTAGTAGTAACAGTGGGAGGCGAAGGACGAGCAGCGAGAGAGATAGAGAGAGAGAGAGAGATAGTAGTGACAGGGAGAGGTGAAGAACAGTAGAGGGAAGAATGAGAGGGGGAGATAGGGATAGAGATAGAGAGAGTCGCGTTAGAAAAATAGTTAAAACTTACTGTATAAAGGTTAACGCGTGCGTTCTGTCGTGATACAAACAATATATGAGTATATGCATATATATGTACATGTATGTATATACCTTCATCCACATGTACATATAGATACATAACTGGGTACATGACGTGGCAAAAGAACATGGACAAAATGATAAACAAGGTGCAACAAACAAGCAGGCCACATAGAAACATCCCCTTCATCAGCTGCCACCATATGTATATATATATGTATATATATATATGTGTGTATATATATATATATATATATATATATATATATATATATATATATATATATATATATATATATATATATATATATATATATATATATATGGGACACTGGTAGAATGTGTCATATAAAACATCTTTTACTCTTAGTATTATTGAGAAAATTTTATCTTTTTAAAGTTATTTCGTGTTAAAATTGTCCTATTTCGGTAATTTCAACCAATCACTGACGTCTATTGAGGTGAAAACAATTACTGCTGTGGAATGTAAACAAAATGTTCTAGAGGTGTAATGGGATCTTTTCCCTTGTATAAAATTAGTCCCGCTGTTTGTCAACAACAACTGTCGGCGGTACTGTTATTTATGACATCGTTCGTGCGTTTGTACTGGTTTTAGCTTTAGGGTTAGGGTTAGGGTTAGGGTTATGAATATTTGCCGATAGTTGTTGACAAACAGCGGCACTAATTTTATTCAAGGGAAAAGATCCCATTACACCGCTAGAACGTTTTGTTTACATTCCACAGCAGTAATTGTTTTCACCTCAATAGACGTCAGTAATTGGTTGAAATTACCGAAATACAACAATTTTTAACATGAAATAACTTCGAATATAAAAAAATTTCTCTGTTCTATAAGACAAAATATACAAATATACGAAGTTTTAAAGTGTTTCGGTAGAAAACACACTAAATAAAACATAAATAAAAAGTGGCACCCGCCAAATCAGAAAGATCCTTTCTAAGTCTCTCTAAAGGAGACTACGGCGGCGGTACTGGATTTTAATGGTTATCGCCAAGCCAACATGGCAGTCCAAAAAATAGGACGAATGCTGCCGTTGATTAGCTCCATTATAACCTTCGAACAGGGCGGGGGGTCAACCGCTTCCCCTTGCTGGTCTGGCATCTACAGACTAGTTTCGAGGTATTGCCTCTTATCAATGTAGAGCAGCCGAACCCAGCAGGCGTCGCTACTGACCGTCTGTACGAAGGATTATTTACCTAAATTCAGTGGAATGCATCCATTGGTTTTCAAAAATATTTCTATTATATTGGACACAGATTCGCGTGCCACATAGCTAGCTAGAGGCGATGGCCTCTTGGAGCTAATCAAAGGCAGCATTCGTCCTATTTTTTGGACTGCCATGTTGGCTTGGCCATAGCTATTAATATATATATATATATATATATATATATATATATATATATATATATATATATATATATATATATATATATATATATATATATATATATATTGTTGTATTTGGGGATGGTCATTTTGCCAGTTTAGCCAATAAAAACACACCCACTGTATAGTTGGTGTTAATTTGCTTCAGCTTTATATTACATTACATTACATTAATCCTATTTCGGCCAGAGTTCTTTCGTCACACTTCTGTGACCTCATCAGTGGTCCTTTGCTTTCTTCTTTCTTATGTGTGTCCCACCTTGCTAACTATCAGCCATTTTGTATTTTGTATTCCTATTGTATGTGTCTACGCATGCGTATCCCTCAATGTGTGTCTATGTTTTGTAAGTGGATGTGTGTGTATGGGGAGTGCCTGTATTATCTATATCCTCTGTTAATACATGTTCGTTTATTTTTGTTTTATTTATTTATTTGTTCATGTGTTTATACCTACTTTTGTTTATGTTTTTTTTGTATTTAATTTAATTTTGTTAACGTATGTAGTATTTAATTCCATTTGTTTATCTATGTATCTATGTATTGTATTATATTTTGTTCATATTGTTATCGGTTTATGGGGAATTTATTGTCATATGTTGCGGTTTGTTGAGGGTGTGTGTTAGTGTTCCATTCCAGTTTCCTATTCAGGCTAGGTTTATCTTCTATTATGTGTGTAGCTTCTGTAATTTGTCTAAGTGCTGCGTCTGTGCTATGTGTGGACAAGATTTTAATTTCTATGTTGTTGAGTGAGCCTCCGTGTTCCTGCTCAGCGTGCTGGTACAGAACTGATGAGCTCTTCCCTTCCTTAAGTTCCCTCCAATGAACATTTTTCCCGCTCTCCTATGCTCCGTGCTGTTTCACCTACATACGTCGTTGTCTTGTTACTGCATCGTCCCTCTGTACATCTTAGACTATAGACCACATTTCTGGTTTTACAGTTTGTTTGTGGGCTAAATCTACATACAGTACAGTTCCTATCAGTGCAGGGGGTTCTACTGAAAGGGTATGTTCTACTGATAAGGGATTTGATAGGGTTGCCTAGCCTTTCAACAACCTTAATTCTTAGCTTAAGTTTGTCTAGGACCCTTCTAAAGCGGTACGCCAGTTCGCCTCTAGGGATGGTGTCGACGAACATGACGCTCTGGTATTTGTGGCTATCATACCATGAGTTGGCCTTCCCTATTTTCTTCTTAATCCTTTCAATGGTGTTCCATGATTTGCTCCTATAGAGTGGGCAAATCCCATTCCTATCGTTATGTTTGATTGTTTCAAACTTCTTCATAGCTCCTTTGTATACTCTGATCCTTTCTTTATGGCTGTAACCTGAGAACTGCATGCGGTGAACGAAATGTTGTATATGTCTGTAGGGTTGCACATGCAGGACACATTTCGCATTACTCTGACGAGGTCTGCCATCAATATATTGAATTTGGCATTGTCCGCAATAGCCGAGTTCTGGTGGATTAGGTATTTGGAGGCCATAGGTTTTGCATAGTGTGAATGGAGGATTCGGGTTTTATTATTCTCAGTTTCTAGCCAGAGTTCAGTATTTAGTACAGGTAATCTATGGTTAGGATGTTTAGTAGGGTAGTCTATCGTAACCTTAATACTCTGGTGGATGGAGTTAGCAATTTGCTGGATGCTCTCCATAGTATTAGTTTCTATTTCTATTTCAAGAGTACTCTCTTGTGGGGGTGTCTTTACCACTATGTTGATATCATCGACATATCGAGAGTACATATTCACGAGTATGGAGTTCTGTATCAGGCGTTCCTTAAGCCTTCTGTCCCACCATACCATGAAGAGATTGGCCACATCACCGGCGATACTAACACCGATGGTTGCCCCCTCGTCCTGGGCGTATATTTGTTGTTAAACTTAAATGTGTGGCCTTTTAGGGTAACTCTTATACTAGCTCCTAGTGCATGTGCGATCATTTTCTTTACCTGATGAACACTAGCGGGGGTCCGTATGGCTCTGGTCCATCCATTCCATCTCTCTATAGGGGTCTTCCTAGCCATAGAGGTAATTGCGGGTGGTCTACCTCTTAAACGTCTACTAGGGCAGAAACCTCTAAGGTCGTGTTTATTTAGATATACATCGTCATATGTATATATGTATATATATATATATGTATATATATCGTCATATATATATATATATATATATATATATATATATATATATATATATATATATATATATATATATATATATATATATATATATATATCAATAACAAAATGGAGGGGATTAATAGGTGGTAATCATCAACTTACAGACATATATACAAACACATGTGACATATTATATCATATCAGTAATTATAAAAATGACATATAGTAACAGAAAATGGGATAATATCTTACCTGCTTCAGTCCAGAAGTGACATGCCTCATTCTATCTATATCACTCCAGCAAACTGAAGTAATTAGTAGATGAAATAGGTGAAATGGAGGGACATGGATGATTCTCTAGGCCTCTTCAGAGATTTTATGAAGTTCATAGGGTTAAGTTATAAATATAAAGATATAAAAATATAAAAACCGTAAAAAATCCCATATGTATGCATACTTTGACATATACATAGATATACATAAACACTAGTGTAATAATAATTGGGTATTCTTCCAGCAGATAGTATCCCTTAGTGGCTTGGATTCACAACACTTAACTTTCTTGGATATATATATATATATATATATATATATATATATATATATATATATAAAGCTAGAACATCCCAATGCTACACACATATATATATACCTGAAAATTTGTAGAGATGAGCCACATTTGGAATAAAATAATGCAAATTCTCCGCTGTACCTTCAAACATTCAATTTTGGAGAGATTCCTTTGATGAAGTTTGTGTGTGTGTGCGTGTGTGTGTGTGTTTTGGGAATATGTCCATGTGTAACTGTGTAACTTCGATATTACAAAAAAAGAGAGGGGAAGTGAGAAAGAAAGCGAAAAAACTTTCAGTGATGACCCCAGCACACTTTTTTTTTTAAAAGGTCACCATCCTTAAACCCATTCCAATACAATAGTAAATGACTAAATAAATAAATGAATAGTGAATAGGAAGGTGGATTCCCTTTCTCTCTCTCTCTCTCTCTCTCTCTCTTTTTCTCTTTCTTTCTCTCTCTCTCTTTCTCTCTCGCTCTCTTTCTCTCTTTCTTTCTTTCTTTCTTTCTTTCTCTCTCACTCTCTCTCTCTCTCTCTCTCTCTCTCTCTCTCTCTCTCTCTCTCTCTCTCTCTCTCTCTCTCTCTCTCTCTCTATCAGCCTATCTACCTACCTATATTTCTATCTATCAATCCCCAGTCATGGAACCTTACCTAAAAAAAAAAAGATGTTCTCTTCTTTTACACAAAACTCCCCCAAAACATCTGTTTTATATAAATGAACAAGGTGTTTGTACATTCACAAAATTTTATTTGACAAGTTCGAGAAACGAACGAAAGCGTTAATAATAATGAATATATAAAAAGATTTTTTCCAAAATTCTGACGACTTTTTTTCTCAAAAAAAAAAAAATATATATATATATATAAGAGCGAAGATTTCGATGCCTCTCTGAAATAATAAGAGTCAGCAGTAGCAAGTAGGAATATATGTGTGTTCGTGTGTGTGTGTGTGTGTGTGTGTGTGTGTGTGTGTGTGTGTGTGTGTGTCTGTGTGTGTGTGTGCGTGCGTGCGTGCGTGCGTGCGTGCATGCGTGCGTACGCGCGCCTTTATTTGCAAGTGGTCATTCCAAGGTCTTTACTCAGTTGTGCGTTGAAAGAAGAAATTTGAACTCTATCACGCACACACACACACACACAACACACACAGATGCATACATACATGCATACATACATACATACATACGTACATTTCCACTGAAATGACGGGATTGCTAATATGGACTGGTGTCGCTAAAGTGGAAAATTCTGTAGCTACTTTTGGGACTGGTAGCAAATTGCTTTTCTTAAATAAATTGGTATCGCTATGGTTATTCATCATTAAAGAGAATCCATTACAAGTCAAGATGTTTGTAACTTGAAAGACAACCTCTTTATGCAAGATTGCTGGAAAGGGAGGCCCCCCCCCCCTGCATTGAGTGCTCCATATCCTTCATAGAAAGGCGTCCCGATGTCAAGAGTGACCTAGGGAAATTACTCCCGTGGCACCCACACAAATTCCGGCTCTGCACATGTGTACAGTCGGACGCATACATCACAGAACATGCTCATTCACGTGCTCTTTAATTTATAATATTTATTCACTCCCTTGGGTGTAGTGACCGACATGTCAAAACCCTCACCAGCAACGACTACTCAAATGGGTTGAAGGATTGTCATCTGAGTGGTGTAAAGGGGTCTTCCATCAGGAGTAGGGAATACCGACAAACAGTGAATGCAGCGACGCGCTGGGACAGCGCATGCCCTCACGAAAAATTCATTGAGGCATCGAAAGCCGGTTTCGTTTAAGTATTTCAGTTCAATTAAATATTTCAGTAAATGAAGAATTTATGTTGTATGGTATTAGTATACCTTTTTTCGTCTTTTCCTGTGACCAATGTGAATTATTTCTCCTGGATCTATTCCATCTCAATCACAGATTTTTTTTTTGATTTTTTTAAACTAAGCAGCTTGAAACTTCGAATACTGGTAGAATTTCTCACGTAGAACACGGTTTACTCTGAACGTTTTTGACATAATTTCCTATTTTAGAAGTTATTTCGTGTTAAAGTTGTATTTGGATAATTTCAACCAATCAACGACGTGTATTCGGTTGAAGAAGCTAATCGAAGAGGAACAACTTCTGGGTCATCTCTACTAAATCTCACCACTCTGTTCGAAGAATTAACCCCATAGAGCAACGAGTTCGCAGCTAGCTTTTTTGTTGTTGACGTATATGTAGTTTCAAAATGCCTTATTTTACCACTATTGTTATTGTCATGATTTATCTCACTATAATTAACAACAAACACATTTCGTCAATATAAAAGTCTTTATTAAGGCGGCGAACTGGCAGAAACGTTAGCACGCCGGGCGAAATGCTTAGCGGTATTTTGTTTGCTGTTACGTTCTGAGTTCAAATTCCGCCGAGGTCGACTTTGACTTTCATCCTTTCGGGGTCGATTAAATAAGTACCAGTTACGCACTGGGGTCGATGTAATCTTGTTTGTCCCCTCTATGTTTAGCCCCCTGTGGGCAATAAAGAAATAATTATAAAAGTCTTTATTAGATTAGAAATAACATTATCGAAACATGAAGGTAAAACAAAACAAATAGCGGCTTATACACCGGAAAATACGGTCATTGTAGTGGCAGTGACAAGTTCGCTCACTGATTGCTAGTTGATAGTGTATAAGGGAGGGAAAGGGTAAGGAATAGACGGTGCTGACTAGAAATGAAGGAAGGATAAAAGTGACGAATGGAACAGAGTGGTGACATTTAGTAGAGATGACCCAGAAGTTGTTCTTCTTAGATTACTATCGCAAACAGCAGTAGCTTTCATCAACCGAATACACGTCGTTGATTGGTTGGAATTACCTAAAAATACGACACCACCATCACCAACAACAACAGCAACAACAACAATGACTCACGTACCACAAGTTTTGACCATCTCGCACCGATTCCTAAGAGAATGACATAGTGAAAGAAAAACGGGCCGAAAATGGCGAATAGTCTCCGATGGAGGAAAGTGAAAGAGAAGAGTACAGAGCATCACTGCAAGGATACCACAAAAACAATAACAAACACAGAAACCACAATTACAGCCCATTTCACAATCACTCCAATAACAACATCAACAACAGTAATATCAACATCATCATCATCATCAACAAGAAGAAAATACACAAACACAATGACAACCAAAACTGAAACTCAAAAAGTACAACAAAGCAAACTACACAAAAAGTATCCATCAACTTCATTGTTGTAAATACTCAAATCATAAAAACGAAACTAAGAAAGATTTTGAAGATTTAATCCTCAAAAAAAAACAAAAAAAACGACGGACAGATTACTAATAAAAACGTCATCAGACGTATACCAAACAATTTGGGAAAAATTCTCGGCTACTGTGGGAATTTTAAAAAAGACTATGCAAAACACTTTTATGAGAGCCTTTTAGAAAACATTCGCCCCAAGAGAGGTCAGGAACATTAGGACTTCGCGAAAATTAAAGTTAGTAATCTCTCCTTTCTCTCTCCAACAAACATGGTTGTGCTGTGTGTGGGGTGTGTGAATGTGTGTCACCTGGGCTTAGCTTAGAAACATGGTCACTTGTTCAACGACCTCAGTTCGCTTGACATACGTATAGTGGTACCCAGCGCTGGACTAACCATTTAGCAAAATAAGCACTTCTTAGGTCATCAGGGGAAGGAGAGGGCACCACAGAAATGGTAAATTGTTTACGGCACAAAAGAAATCACTTTAAATTGGCTGAAATAATATTCGGGATGCCTTTACCTCTACTAAATATAGATGCAGATGTGTTACCTAAGACTAATTTTGAGGATCTAATCAAAGACTTTGCAATTCAAAAAAGTAGGAGGAAACTTTTCAAATATAAATAAAGTGGAGGTATACAAAAATAAACATTATTTTTCCTCTTACTGTTTTGTCTCGTTTTGAAAAATAAAAATTTATTTTATGGTTTATTATTGTTTATATTTTGAATTACATGATATTTTATGGGGGCACCAAAATCTTTTAAGTGCTTAGGGCCTCGATAGGTCTTAATCCAAGCGCTGGTGGTACCCATCAGCGAGACAAGGATTTCTGATGCGCAAGCATTGGCGCTTATTTTTGATGATCGGGCGGCAGGGTAGCAGTGCTATTACAGAAATTCTTAGAGCTTAAAGTACGGGCAATCTTTATGGTTCTTGGCGGTAAGTTGGTGTTCCAGGACGTGAACGGCAACGGTCCCCATAGAGGCTATGAAATATTCCTGGGAAAATCTCGCTCTTTAGTACTAGGGGTGGTGGTGCTGGAATTGTATTTTGGATGCACGGAACGATTTGTGACATTGCAGAAGGGAACGCAAAAGCCCGAAAATCTGCTCAGGAACTTCCAGTTGCCTAACAGGTACTAACTAGATTTTCCTGATGTGACAGAGTAGACATGTAGCAACCACAGTGGGTCATCCAGATCGTATCTAGATGGAGTATTTATTAAGTCAGCGGATAGAGATAGTGTAGGATGTTTATATTTCGAACTGGTCGGGTACACAGACCGCAAATTTGTGATCTGCTCGGTCAATTTAGACAGTGGCCCGATTGCTAGAGGCTGAACGCGTTCTTACCGGCACACAAAGACTACAGAGACCGGATTAATGAACTAATTAGGTAGCAGTTGACGGGTGGAGGCAATCCCCAACAACCAATGATGGGTCATCCTGAAGAGGGCGATTCGAGTAGAATCGATAGCATTTCTTTTATCTTTTACTCGTTTCAGTCATTAGATTGCGGCCATGCTGGGGCACCGCCTTGAAGAATTTTAGTTGAACGAATAGACCCAAATATTTAGTTTCATTTTAAAGCCTGGTACATAGTCTATTTATCTCTTTTACCGAACCACTAAGTTATGGGCTCGTAAACAAACCGACCTCGGTTGTCAAGTAGTGGTGTGGGATAACACACACACACACACACACACACACACACACACACACACACACACACACACACACACACACAAATGCGTCGACAAAAATGGAGATGAAAAATCCGAGATGGTACTGCTTTGTTTGAAGATAATAAACAGAAACATGCACTGATAAACAGAGAGACAAGAAAGGGTTTGCTAGCGGCCAACGATCCTCTTCTCTCCTAACTTGCAATACTTGCAACCGTATCTGTCTCTCCCAAGTTGGACTAGTCAGTCATAAGCGTAAGTATTTATTTAGGTCCCCTACAGACTTTTCATAGTTACAATCTGTTGAATTATCTTTCACTGTTTGCTATAGGAACTGCAGAAGTAAATCTGGGTTGAGAAGGCTCATGAAATATCACAATAACAATTTGCAGCAGTCTTCACTACAAAATCAAGCTTTTCCATTTTGTCTAGGTGGGAAAATTTCTAAATCCTTTGCTGAACAAAAGAATCATTTTCAGTCACATAACACATAGACTATCTTGACCATCTTCTAGTAATTTTAAACTGTAAATATTTTACTCTATATTACTGAAATGTGCGTGTACTGTCAGTGGTGATGTTGAGAAAAGTCATACTCGATTAATGAGTCGATAGTCATCATCATCCATCGGTATGTACATACATATATGACGAGCTATTTTTCAATTCCACCAAATCCACTTAAAAGGCTATAATTGAAGACACTGGCCAAAATTGTCACACAATGGGACCCAACCCGGAACTATGTCGTCAGAAAGCAAACTTCTTACCACACAGCTACGCGGGTACCTATGTATACGTCTCTTATTTTCACTGTATACCGTGTATATTTCATTCAATTTAAACCCAACCACCACCACACTTTATTTCTGTCTTTGTGTTGTCCACCTTATCCGTCGGCAAATAAAAGAAATCATCATCTTCGTCGTCGTCGTCGTTGTTGTTATTGTTATTACTATTATTATTATTAAAATGGCCATTAATAATGATTGCATTAGTATCATTAGTTTCCAGTCAATCTCAGATTCATTTTTACCTGCTCAAGAACGTACTTTCAAAGTAATAATACTTATTTGAGTTAGCCATTGTTCATTTTGCTACCAGTTCAAACAAGTCAGAGAACAGGCAGTGTTATGCTTTCGTTAACAATATCTTTCGCTTTGGCTTAACAATGGCTACCAGTAGATACAGTTAATGTCCTATAAACACAAACGAGTGCGGTCGGTACAGATACCGGCCGACGAATCCAGTTTGTCGAAATGTTTTCAAGGTCAACATTTAAGTTTATGTGTGTTCGTAGTGGACAACAATAAGTGCTTGAAGATACTATGGTTCTGCAAGAAAGAAGGAGAAAGAAATGATGTCTGAAATTTTTTGAATATTGATGTTAACAAAACTAGTTCTTTTTTAGTGCAATGATTCTTAAGGAGGGGAGTGTTGTGAGGTTTGAATAAAGGACGAACAAACTGCGGTGTTTAATAACATTAACTTGGTCCTTTTATCTTTTACTTGTTTCAATCATTAGATGCTAGGTCACCGCTTTGAAGAATTTTTAGTCGAATGAATCGACCCCAGTACTTTTTAAAGCCTGACACTTATTCTATCGTTCTCTTTTGCCAAACCGGTTGTCAAGCGGTTCACACACACACACACACACACTCTCTCTCTCTCTCTCTCTCTCTCTCTCTCTCTCTCTCTCTCTCACACACACACACACACACACACACACACACACACACACACACACACACACACACACACATGCACACACACACACACACAGATATACATGTCACAGGTTTCTTTCAGTTTCCGCCTACCAAATCCACTCAGGAGGCTTTTGCTGGTCCAAAGCTATAGTAGAAGTCACTTGCTCAAGCTGCTATAGAGTGGGACTGAACCCCGGAACCATGTGGTTGGTAAGCAAGCTTCTCACCATACAGCACTACCAAAATTTTGAATTTTTTCTAATATAATAGTGAAGAAGGAAGAATTAAATGGATGGTGGGCAAAAATAGGATTATTTCTTCTATTTATCTATTTCTTTCTTTATTTACTTATTGCGGTATCTGGCATTTGAGTGGTTGAGAACCAATATACTAGGACTTGTCTTCCTTCGATCTCATATTAACAGAAAGCAACAACAAAACACACTCATACACATGCGCGCACAAACTTCTCTTCTTCAAATCATACTTAATCGTCTCAATAAAAGAATGCAACAGATATTTTTAGGCTCACGAGAAAAAGGTTGCTTGGTCACAGCCCAATGCTGTGATAGGTCCTGCTTATAGGTCTGCTCAGTCAGGTTTGACTTAAAACTAACCACCATCACCACCACCACCACCACCACCACCACCACCACCACCATCATCATCATCATCATCATCATCAATCATCATCATCATCATCTATAACCTTTCTGATCCCACCCTTCATATAGATTAACACAAACATGAGTGCACAGCGCAGAAGTCTTTATATCAGTGTTTCTCAACTATGTTTTACCTATGGAGCCCTTAGATTCCTATTTTACTCGTATGGACCTTCCTAGCCATTCGATGTTTAAAAGGATGTACCTCACACAGAGTGGACCAAATAGAACAGGAGGAAACACATAGAATGAAGAGTCACTGAAGAATTCACAGATGTGTGACGAAAAATTTCCAGACAATGGACATAAGACAAAATAGGAACAATTATAAATGAGTGAAGAACGAATATATAGCGCGTGTATTTATTTGGCAAGAAAAATAAAGAAAAAAATGACCATCCCGAAATATAACAATATGCATATATATGTGTGTGTATGTTCTTTTATGTTCTTTTACTTGTTTCAGTCATTTGACTGCGGCCATGCTGGAGCACCGCCTTTAAAAGGTTTTAGTCGAAGAAATCGTAGCTGTTAATGAGTTGTGTTTGCTTTCGTGTTTAAGTGCCTTAAAGCTAAACTGCATAGGGTTTCAATTCAACATAAAGGATTAAATTCTGATCTGCCTGCCTTTATACTGGCTAAAATTTGCACACATATATTGACTTTTTCAGATACCTCGGAAATATGTTCAAACGACTAATCGTGGGGCTGCAGAGGACGATTTAAGTAGGGCCAGAGATCGTGTCAGGGAAGGATGCAGTATCCGTGCTGCTGCTAAAGATTTCAATACATTAAGAATGACACTAAAAAGATAAATAGACAAATGCAATCAACAAAATGAAGAGCAAAACGAAGTGCTTGAGTACAAAAATTGCAGGAAAATATGACATTTTCATCAGAGATAGAAGCTGAGTTATCGATTCACATAATGATATTAGCCGAGCAGTTCCAAGAAACTCACACGAAATAAATGCCATGAGTTGATAGTGGAATATGCATTAAGAAACAATGTTACGGTCCCTGATTCTTGGTAACAAAACGGAATAACTGGCGAGTATTTTAGATGTCTTTTAAAGAAAGAAACCATCTAGCAATTCGAATACCAGAGGATACATCTCTTGCTAGAGCAACTGCGTTCAATTGCTATAACATTGACAAGTTTTACGACAACTTAAAGAGTGTTATGGACCTGCACAAATTTGAATGCCACAATTATAACGCAGATGAAACTGGGTGTACAACTATGCAGCAACCTGAAAATGTCGTTGCTGCATAGGGAGTGAAACAAGTAGGGTCTATAACTTCCGGTGAGAGAGGACAACTTGTAGCAGTTGTGTATGCAGTTATTGCAGCAGGAAGTATTGTTCCACCACTGCTGATCTTCCTATGAAAAAACTATAGAGATTATTTTATCAAAGGTGGGCCTGCAGGATGTATCGGAGGAGCCAATTCCAGTGAAGGGATTAATGTTTGTGACTTATTTAAAACACTTTATAACCTACACCAGGTGCAGCAAAGAGAAGAAAGTGTTGTTAATTTTGGACAATCACAAAACTCATGTGTCTCTTGCAGCTATTGACTTGGCCGAGAAAAATAGGGTGATATCATTAACAATCTCACCTCACACAAGCTACAAGCTCCAACCATTGGATGTGAGCTGCTATAAGTTATTCAAGACGGCATATAGTCGAGTGGTTGATAACGGGATGCGTTTCCACCCCGGAAAGTCGATTACAATATATGACATTCCTGAGTTTGTTTCACATGCTCAGATACATGGTCTTACTGCTCAAAACATTATCTATGGGTTTCAACGAACGAGAATTTATCCCTTTAATCAAGATGAGTTCTGTAAAACAGAGTTAACACCTGCAGTAGTAACAGATGGAGATCTTCCAACATCATTTTATGAAAACCAAGCAGATATTCTCAAATCAAGTCTTAAAGAAACACCAATTTCTAATTCAATGCCAGAGTCACCCAACATTTCATAGAAACCATCAGCTTCCACCGAAACTGCTACTTCGAATGTTGAACGAAGTGGAGTTCTCAACGTTTTAAAATAAAACACAAATCATTTATATGTAGTTATGTGTTTCATCTTTGCGTACAATCAATTATAATATCACTTATCCCAAGTTCTCCCGTATCCAACTCTCCCCTATACATGTCCCAACTCTCCCCACCCCCTGCGAGGGTTGGGTCAAACCACCACCCTTTAAAAAGCATGCTTTTGTTGCTTCAGTTTACACCCATTTGAAACTATATCCCTGCGTTACAAGTCTATGAATATTACAAGTTGGTAAAGAATTCTTTCTTATGCACAGAAAGTCTGTATCATATTGAAATGTAAGAAATGACCCAGCTCTCCCAAGCTTGCCCTAAATGTAAGGATAAACAAGTTAGGCAAGTCGATATACAAAGAATATTAAATACATTTAATACAAAATATGCATATATGTTTACATAGTAAAAGGTCCGACTTACACAGACTAGACATGGTATCAAGAATTACTCTGTGTAAGTCGGACCTTTTCTATGTAAGCATACATACATATTTTGTATTAAGTGTATTTAATACTCTTTGTATATCGACTTGCCTAACTTGCTTATCCTTACATTTACTCCTATACACACATACGCACACGGACGCACGCACGCACGCACACACAGACACACAGACACACACACACACAGGTACACACACACACACACACACACACACACACACACACACACACACACACACACACACACACACACACACACACACACGTATATATAACAAATAGTGAGGGATTATCAATCCGGGCAAAACACTGGTACTTTTTGGTTATCTCACCCCATTGAAAAATTGGGTTATGTCTCCCGGTTTTACGAGAAATATCAGTACTTTTGGTTATCTCCTTCAACTAAAAAAAATGGTTTAACCCTCAATAAAACAAAGGAAAAGTGAAAAAATTAATAAACATGAAAAGTGAAGAGATGAAACATCGTTTTGAATCTGATAATATTTTTAGAACAAATCCTACAAATCTGAAAAAAAGTGATAAACATGAAAACTGAAAAAAATTAAACATCTTACTGAATCTGACAACATTTTTATAACAAATTATACCATTCCTATTGAGGAGGCCAAACGTCGACAGTGTGTTGAAGTATTGAATCAAAAGGATCTAACTTTTTTAATCCAATCTCTTGTCGCCACATTAACTCGATTGTTTAGTGGGGAGATAACCCAAATTTTTAATAGCAATTTTTTAATGGGGGTGAGATAACTAAAAAGTACCAAAACACTTCATAAGCTCTCTGTCAGCACACCAAGATAACAATATTACTTTTGGTAGGGTCCCAGTTTATGGTTCATCACAATTCTATATTGTAAATCCGTGGATGGGCCACAAATAAACTAATCTGGTACATTTTGGTTATCTCACCATTAAAAAATTGGGCTATCTCTCCCAAGTAAAAAAAAAGTTGTTTAACCCTCAATAAAACCAAAAGAAAAAAAATGAAAAATTTAATAAACATGGAAAGCGAAAAGATCAAACATCGTATTGAATTTTGATAACATTTTTATAATGGTTCCAGGTTATGGTTCATCACAATTCTATATTATAAATCCGTGGATGGGCTCCAGATAAACTGGCTTGGTATTTTTTGGTTATCCCACCCCATTCAAAAATTGGGTTATCTCCCCTAACTAAAAAAATTATTTAACCCTCAATAAAACCAAAAAGTAAAATAAAAACATTAATAAACATGAAAAACGAAAAGATTAAACATCTTATTGAATTTAATAATATTTTTGTAACAAATCATACAAAACTGAAAAAAATTAAACATCTTATTGAATCTAATATATATGCACACGGTAAAAGGTACACACATACATACACACACACACACACACACACACACACACACACACACACACACACACACACAAGTGAAGCACAGAGAAGTATAGCCATAGAAACAATTATATCTGAATAAAATATGACGTGTTGGTCATGGCTAGAATGCTTTGATCATAAATCTGTATGGTAAGAGCTGAACTGGGGTCTAAACAGCAGTAACTAAAGCTTTATATGTCTGGCA
This sequence comes from Octopus bimaculoides, assembly GCF_046866305.1. NCBI lineage: Eukaryota > Metazoa > Mollusca > Cephalopoda > Octopoda > Octopodidae > Octopus > Octopus bimaculoides. Next base: position 20,282,850 of record NC_142952.1, read on the forward strand.
GTAAACATTTTCCCTTTTTCTTGTTTTCTTCTTTTGTCGATTGTTCTTGATAATGTCCCAAGGACACATGTATTATAATTAGTAGTGGAGGTAGTGGTGGTGAGCGGTCGCGGTGTGTGGTGGTGATGGCGGGAGTAGTGCTGGTGGTGATGATAGAAGTGATGGTGGTGGTTGAGTGGTGGTGGTAGTCATAGCGGTGGGGGTGGCAGTGTTGAATATGGTCATGATGATAATGATGGTGGTGGTAGTGGACGTGATGGTGATCGTAGTGATAAAGCGATGGTGTTAATGGACGTGGTAGGAGTGGTGGTGGTGGTGGAGTGATTATGTGGATAACGTGACGCGGGAGGAAGAGGAGGAGGAGATGGCAGAGGAAGAGGGGGAGGAGGGGGAGGAGGGGGGAGGGGGAGTGGAGGTTTTGAGAGTCTTGCAAACACAGAACGCTAAGCTATATCCATGTAAAAATTTCCTTTCACCTGAACAACAATTGGTAAAGGGATGAAGATATGAAAACAAAAGCAAGTGAATGCAGCATTATAATAGTGCATCCTTCACCACCATCACCACCACCACCACCACCACCACCACCAACACCACCTTCATCACCAACACCACTACCACTTTCACTACAATCACCATTACTACCAACGCCACTACTACCACTGCCATCATCACCACCACCACCATTACTACCACTAGCAACCACCATCAGCAAGCATTACTACCACCGCTCCTACCACTACAACCACAATCATAACCACCATCATTACCGCCACCAACACATCCACCACCACCACCACCGCCACCACCACCATAAGATCCATAATTACAAACACCATCACCGATTATTATCATTATCACCGACACTGTCATCATTGTCGTCATCTTAGTCATCGTGATCAGAATCATCGAGATTATGAAGATCATCAATATTAACGGCAGTTCTAACAACACTAGCTGCAACAATAGCAGTCGCAACAACAATGGCAACAGCAATGGGCCAATTAAAGAGCGGCACCACTTCAAGTCGATGAGATTTATGTTAGAGGAGCGGCTTAATGACCGTCATTGTACTACTTTGCATCATGACCGACACCATACACAATGGAGATAACTAGTTCAGATAACTAGTGCTATGAGAACCAGGCAACGAGAAGATGTTGATGAGCGAACTCGTCGCTCAAGCCCGTGTGTCGACGTAAAAACAGTGACAATGGCAGCTACAGAAGCTCACGGTGTCATGCGACGATCGACGAAGAATGAGAGAAAAGTTACCGTGGAGCGGCCGCGACTGTTTATGGACCGGTATTTTAAGTGCTAGGGCCCGCACATGGCAAGGGACTGCAAGGAGTCAAGCTCAGACCCATTTTGCTACCGGTGCAAGCGGACAAAGCATATAGCTAGAAATTGCAGCCAGGGAAAAGATCAGTGTTGAAATTGCTACCTCTCAAACGTCTCTCGTGAGCAAATAGAGGCTCTCGTACAGTTGCTCCCTATAGTTGAAATCTTGTTTGGAGGAAGGGCGTTCAAAGCCCTCGTGTGACCCCAAAGGTGACTAAAAAGTGGAAAGAGACGAGTAGTGTTAGGGCGGTCGACAACAGCGAAATTAGAAATAAAGGATGGTGGTACGGGGCACAACACCAAGGCTGCGAGTAATTGTCCTCGACCATGTGGTAGAGAAAATTGATGTGGAGATCAACCGTCTAAGAGGTGTCATCGTTAGTGAAGACATGGTTTCATTTGGTGGTGCAGGACCATCATGCATTGTGCGTCTGCAACAAGAGAGTGGGCTGAGCCACGGGTAGAATTGTTCTGCTTATACCATTGATGATAAAGATTTTCAGGTGGTGTTCGACGGTCAGTGGTGGATGGTTGAGTGGCGTTGAAAAAGAGAGCCCTGCCCCCGAGGAACAAGTTAAGCTGTTATCAGCATAACTTGAAAGGAGATGCCAGGAGTGAGTTTGGAGGAGAGGTGGAGATGGATCAAGGAGGGTATTCTAATCCCGTGGAAGGAGAAAGTGAAGAGCAGAGTGCTACCGCTAATGGCAGTGGTGCAGCCAGCGAAGGGCAAGGTCTGACGGGTACTAGACTTTGAAGAGTCGAATGACTATGTATCGTACCACACAGGTAGCGAGGTTACTAATGACTACGGGGAGACGTTGCGAGAATGGAAGCGGATAACGAATGTCGACTTGAAGTCGGCATATCTGCAGCTACGAGTGAGTGAGAAATTATGGAAGTATCATCTAGTGAGGTATAAGGGCCAGACATACTGCTTCACTAGGCTGGATTTTGGGCCGACTAGTGGGTCACTATCCAATCGCGGGGTGACTTCGAACAGCATGCAGCTACGTCAAGAGACGAGCGGACGGGGCAAGCTGGAAAGATAGAGTGGGAGAGAGGACGGTGGAGATGACTCAAGAGATCCTAGAGAGGGTAAGAGCAGAAGACCCAGTAAGAAGAAGCTGGCATGTGCCCAAATTGGAGAACGGGACGATACGGGGCGATGCTAGCAGCATAGCGACAGGTGTTGTCCTGGAAATCGGGGGTGTCGAAGTGGAAGACGCAGCCTGGCTTAGAAAAGCAGATGATTACAACCACATCAACGTGCCTGAATTAGACGCTGTGCTGAAGGGGGTGAATCTGGCCCTGAGATGGGGGTTGTGTTCTATCGAAATCCGAAGTGATTCGGCTACTGTGCTTGGGTGAGTAGGATCAGTGATCATCGATGAAATGAGAGTTCGAACAAAAGGGGCTGCAGAGATGTCAGTAAAGCACTTCCTAGGGATTCTGGGAGAGCTAGCTGCCGAATTTAATTTGAAGCTGGGTGTGGTCTTTGTGCCCTCAGAAAGGAATAAAGCGGACGTTTTAACCAGGGTGAAAAAGGCCTGGTTGGCAGTGCCGGAAGATTCTGTGCGGGAGATATGTCAGCTAGGGGACTTGGAGCTAAGGAGACTGCATACCAAGTATCATATGGGCATGGTTAGAACCTGTATCTTGCTAGGAAGGTTGACTCCGATGTTACTAAGCAGAGCATTCAAAAAGTGGTCGAGAGCTGCGGCAGGTGTCAATCCATCGACCCTGCTCTGGATGTGCACGAGTGGGGAAACATCTCAGTGGAGCACAGCTGGAGATGATTGGCAGTGGATGTGACACACTACCGGCAGGAGATATATCTCTCGATGGTCGACTGCAGCCGGGTGGGATGGCAGTACTGAGGAAAATTAAGACCAGTACTGCGGATGAGGTTGCATGAATCCTGAACGTCATATTCCTGGAGTGGGGCCTGGTGGACGAATTGCTGATGGTCAACAACACTGCATTTCGTTCGGAGATGCTGAAGAAGATGCTTGATAAGTGAAATGTGCACCGCTTCTCGAGAGCAGCATACAGGCTGAGTGGAATGGCATCGTGGAAAGACACCATCGCAACATCAAGGCGACACATTTCACCACTGGAAGCGGCATTTTGGTACAATGTCACCCCGATCAGGACAGGCCGAGGGGTCAGTGCCGCACAGAGCAATATTCAGGTATGAATGATCACACTCGTTTACAGTATCACAGCGCCTTGTGGAAGAGAGAGAAGGCGGGCGGAGATGAAGTGTGGGTCAAGCCTCCAAAAGCACACTGCACATCTCAGCGAAATAGAGGAACAGCGACGGCTGTTAATTCAAAAAAATGTCGCAGTGGATGGAATGCCGTGCCATGTCTCGGATATTCGCGAATATCTGGGCAGATGGATGGCAGATGTCAACATGGAGTGAAGTGAAGAAATGACTTTTGAGATCAGGGGAGCATGTGGGGATGAGGTTAATCGGACGTAAAGGGTCAGTGGCATCAATAGCCGAGGGACCCTACCGGAAGAAGAGTGAGGAAGGTCACGTAGGCGGACGGACGCACGTGGAGGTACAAGTTAGAAGGATTTTGCTGTTAGGTTCTGGCCAAAGGTTAGGCGGGTAAGGCGCCTTTCGGATGTAACCCAGCTGGAAAGTTGATGCTGCAAGAGAACCTGAGAGGTAGGTGTATTGCACTTCGTTCCTCATACATACATACAGAGAACATTTATGGCGAATTAAATGCAGAACTTATAGCTCTTGTACCCTTACAATGAATTCTCATTTGTACCTATTATCATAGGTGCATTAGGTTAGGTACCAAAAGATTTGCGCAAAATATTCGGTTTTTCGGGAAAATAGCGGAAGAAACTGACGCAGATTTTCCAAATCCAATCTACTAGTGACACAGTGAAAATTTGTATGATATTCCAAAATTTCTCCATGTGAAATTTTTATGTAAATAGATGCACACACTTTGGTGTGTACATCGACAACTCATCCAACACATCAACTAAACCACATATTTACAAATACCGGGAACTTCCTTAACTCAAAAGGTCTTTTGCTTTGTTAGCAACGGGCTTGACCTCTCTGAAGAACATAAATAAACTCAAAGAAATATCATAAAAACATACATACATACATACATACATACATACATACATACATACATACATACATACATATGTGTAAGCATTTCAAAGGGAATATTCCAGGGAGATAGTCTTTCTGTACTTCTTTTCATTTTAGCACTGAATCCATTATCTACTGCAGAAAATAAATGGTTAAATGCTAGGATTTTCAACTGCTAGAAATATCAATGTAACTCATGATTTTTTTGTTGACGACCTGAAGATTTATGCTAAAAGTGTTAACAATGCGAAAAACAACTGGAATTAATGGCATTTTCAGCTGATACGGGCATGGAATTTTGTCAAAAGGAATGTTTATATTTGGTTATAGAATGAGGAAAGTCAGTCCCCCAAACCTCAAACCTGTGCATCAACGGTCTCTCTATCTCCTCCATTCCGCACAAAGAATGTTACAAGTACCTAGGTATAGACAAAAATGTATCATGAAGGCACTGTGAATAAAGATAGAGTGACTCGAGAATATTACACCAGACTTAAGAAAATATGGCAGTCGGAACTCTCCTCTTACAACAAAACAATATCCTATGATGCATTTGCAGTACCAGCGCTGATCCCAACATTTGGGATACTTGATTGGTCTGTAGAGGAAATCCACTCCATAGATATCAAAACCCGCAAAATCCTGACAACAACTGGGAACTTCGACAGTAACCGTGATGACAGGCTCTACCTAAGAAAAAAATGAGGGTGGTAGAGGTCTGAGATCAGTGCAAACGGCCTTCAAATGCCGTACGGTATCACTCAGGCAGCACCTGCTAAACAACAGCAGCAAAAATAAATATATAAATGCAGTGCTGAAAAATGAAGTGAGCAACATTGTACGAGTTGGCAGTGAACTCAAGAAACGCTCTCTTCCTGGTGATCTCCTATACAGCCCCAAAACAGCTGGGCTCTCTTACCTCAGATAAGACCTGGATGGAAAGCACTCAACATACATAAAAAAGCCCGGAAGCTTGAAGAGGACAGTAGAATTGACACGAAGCGCAGCCTCTCTTGCACACACGACCACTACATCACACCACACTTTGAAGGCTTCTTCCCTTGCTCCCGCCCACGCTGTCGCACTTGCCCTTACCTCTCCAACACCACCCTCCTCACCAGCACCCCTCACCGACCCTATCGCATCACCGACTCCTTCACCTGCACTTCTACCAACATCATCTATTGGATCTCCTGCTCTCTCTGCCATTCTCTGTACATTGGACAAACGGGGCGCCGCCTGGCCGACCGATTCACGGAACACCTCCGAGACATCAACGTTTGCAATAACACCCCGGTGTCACGCCATTTCCGCTCTGCCGGTCACTCCTTGCAGCAACACCTGTCCGTGTTTGGATTGTCCATGCACAGGGGCCATCTGGACTCCCGTTTGCGCCGTGAACAGGGATTAATCTTCTCTCTTCAATCCTTTGCGCCACATGGGCTCAACTCCCCTCCCCTCTTCATTTAACTCCCCCCCCCCCTGCCTCTCTCTCCCTCCACCCTCCCTCCTACTTCCTACCACCCACTTCACCTCTCCTCCCACCCAAATCTCCTCCCACCCACCCCTCCTCCCACCCACCCCTCCTCCCACCCACCTCTCCTCCCACCCACCTCTCCTTGTGTTGAATTAAATATTGTTGTATTTCGGGATTGTCATTTCTTTTTGTTGTTTTTTCTTTTTTTTTGCCAAATAAACTCTATCTCGAAATATAACAATCTATATATATATATAAGGGGAAAATTCACACAAAAAAAAGACGAAGACAGGTGGTGTAGACAACAAACAGATGTATTAGTATAACGCTCGGGAAGTGAAAAAGTCTTTAACGTTTCGACCCTCGCTCTTCCACAGAAAGGAACACAGAAAGAAACAAGGAGAGGGAAAAAAAGAATGTGTAGTGGCTAGCGATCTATCAGGGCGAATACCGGACAGAAGGGTCCGGCATTATATATATATATATATATATATATATATATATATATATATATATATATATATATATATATATATATTATGTATGTATGTGTGTATATATATATGTGTGTGTGTGTGTGTGTGTGTGTGTGTATACATGCATACACACATATATATTATATTATATTTTATATGTACATGTATATATAACATTCATCCGCGGCAGCAGACGAATATAATCTTATGGCCAACTTTTAGTTACTCGAGCAATTCTAGGCTTCATCGCTAATTCAGTTCTCAGCCAAATTTAATGCGTTTTTTTAAAAACAATGATTGTCCTGCATTCAGCTACATTTTGAGATAAAATAATTAAAATATAGTTCAGTATGAAAAACAAAGTTTGGTCGAAATATGTGAGGTGAAAAATGGGAGAGTAAGGTGAAAAATTGACTTTGAGTCAAGACATCTTAGTTATTTTAAAATTATGGTGAAAACCTCGATAAAACGTTTTTACTAGGAAAAAGGCAGTGCGGCTTTAAGTGACGAAAAATGGTAAGTAACCACCCACCCACCCGCAAAAAAAAAATATTGACCGAATCAGTATATTTCAGCTATAGTAAAAGAAAAGTATACAATACTTGTATCCAAATGAAAGAGCTCTGCGAGATAAATCTTATGGTGAGAACCTCGTCAAAAAATATTAACTACACTAAAAGTTGTGTGGCCTTAAGTGACGAAAAATGGGTAATCTTTTTAAAACAAAATATTTTTGTCATTTTAAGATATTCAGCATAATCAGAGTAGCTGTCAGTATGGGTCGCTTAGCTTAATCCCGATACTCTGTAGCAGCTTGCTGGTCACTCACCCGCTCCACCGTTTTCTAAGGACATTTAGCCAATCTTCTCAGCTGTGTACCCAGCTATTCTGCGTTCGGGGTTTACTTCAGATGAAAGAAGACATCTATGAGCAGAATCGTATAATGAAAACCTTGTGAAAAATATTCTTTTCTACTCTAGGCACAAGGCTCGAAATTTGTGGTAGGGGCCCAGTCGAATAAATCGACCCCAGAACACAGCTGGTACTTAATTTATCGACCACGAAAGAATGAAAGGTAAAGTCGACCTCGGCAGAATTTGAACTCAGAACGTAAAGACAGACGAAATACGCTAAGCATTTCGCCCGACGCGCTAACGTTTCTGCCAGCTCGCCGCTTATTGTGAAAAAATATTATCTACTCTAGGCACAAGGACCGAAAGTTTTGGAGGAGGGGGCCAGTCGATTAGATCGACTCCAGTAAGCAACTGGTACTTATTTTATCGACCCCGAAAGGATGAAAGACAAAATCGACCCAGCCGAATTTGAACTCAGAACGTAAAGACATACGAAATACCACTAAGCATTTAGCAAGGCGTGTTAACGTTTCTGCCAGCGCGCCGCCTATTGTGAAAAAATATTCGTTTCTAATCTAAGAACAAGGCTCGAAATTTTGGGGGAGGGGCCAGTCGATTAGATCGATCCCAGTACGCAACTGGTACTTAATTTATCGATCCCAAAAGGATGAAAGGCAAAGTCAACCTCGGCGGAATTTGAACTCAGAACGTAAAGACAGACGAAATACCGCTAAACATTACGCCGACATGCTAACGTTTCTTATTTCTTTATTGCCCACAAGGGGCTACACACAGAGGGAACAAACAAGGACCGACAAACGGATTAAGCTGATTATATCGACCTCAGTGTGTAACTGGTACTTATTTAATCGACCCCGAAAGGATGAATGGCAATTCGACCTCGGCGGAATTTGAACTCAGAATGCAGCGCCAGACGAAATACCAATTTCTTTATTGCCCACAGGGGGCTAAACATAGAATGACACAAAACAACTGATTGGGATCAGTAATGCGAATGGTTTACATAAAATTTGACTTTAAAAATTATATAAAATATTAAAAAATCGAATGATATTAACAGTACGTTAGACAACACAAAAGAAGCGATGATCAGGCCATGCTCCGACCCCACAAGCCCCAATCTATCGCTGGCACCTTTATTTTTTCCTTTTTTTTTTCTTGACTATTCACACGGTTCCTTGCACGCACAACATGCTTCCATCTCTTTTGGAACGTACACTCCGACAGACATCTCTCCAGCCACACTTACCTTTTCAAATGAAAAGTAAAAAATGAACGTAAATTGTGGCCAGAGATAAAGTTGCCTGTCTTAATTCCTTTTATCCTCGTCTTCCATACTGCCTCTTTCGCTATTGCTACAACCGGTGGGTCAATTTTTATAATTGACTCAGTCGTCAGCTGTACTCTTCCTTCGCCGGACAACACGTGTTCAGCATAAGCCCACATTTCAGATATCTCCGGACACTGAACAATATCGTGAGGGACGGTTTCCCTGTCTCCCCCGCATCTTGGACAGGTCGGCAACTGACACTTACCGTGTCTTGCAAGCTTATCCCAAACGGGCAAGGCACCTCTGTAGCATTGCCAGATTAAGGACTTTTGGAAGTTGTCCAACGTTCTCAACCCGAATGTACAGTGAAACAGGCTGTCCAGTTGAATAAACCCGAGACCTAAAGTCGCTCCCAGGCCATCGTCGCATTCAGACTCTACCAACCCACTATATAAAATCCGTGTGGAACCCCCACCGCTGGCGTTGCCCGAGCGCCGGAAAAGCAAGAGGGCCTTACGACACTCTTTATGCCATTCACTCGACCTCGGTCTACGAGAACACCAGGCTTCCTGTTCGCAAAAACTTTTGAACTCGGGGAACATTTGTCTGGCCAGCGGAGACCACACCCGTTCACTATCCAGGAGAATCCAGAGGTGCCTCAATCTCAACGCATGCCTGCGCATCATTAACCAAGGCATCCCTAAACCTCCCTTTAAAGGCTTTTGACAGCAGACAGAGCGTTTCACAAGTGGCGACCTGCACTTCCACAAAAAGCGAAAGAGCTGTCTCTCCAACCTGATCAACCACGAATCCGGACAAGGCACGACGGTTAGGCGGTAGGTAATGACCGATGCGATAAACACATTGGCCACCTCCACCCTCCCTTTGAGGGATAGCCACCGCCAAGACCAGGTCTTGACTACTGCAGCCACCCTGCTCAATACCTCCGTCCAGTTCTTCTCTATCTGGAGGCCTGGTCCAAACCAAACTCCCAGCAACTTAACCGGTCCCTCCGTCCAGCGCCCAACAGCGCTGTCTGAAGGCATCGACTTGCCAACTCAGGTGCCGAGTTGTAAGCCGACCGACTTTTCTCGGTTAATCTTTGCTCCTGCCACCTCCTCGTAAGCCTCAATAGTCTTACCCACTTCACGTAGGCGTGCTACTGAGGTTACGCTGATAGTGATATCCTCCGGGTAAGCCGTAACAAACTCCTCTAGACCTGGTTCTCTCGGAATGCCACTCAACCTCCGCAGTAGTGGCTCGAGAGCTACCACATACAAAAGCGGTGAGAGCGGACATCCTTGACGAACCGAGCGTCTGATACAGAACGGCTTCGAAAGGAAACCGTTCACCCGAACTATCGAGTCAATGTTGTGGTACAAAGCAATAAACCACCTAAGGAAGCCAAGGCCCAAGCCGAACAGCGCAAGCACAGTCGCCAGGTATCGATGGTCACCCCTATCAAAAGCTTTAGACTCGTCCAAATGTACCAGTGCCCCACCTTTGCCAGATTTATTACCAAGCCTCTCTATGGTATAGCGGATAAGATGGAGGGTATCCTGAATGGTTCTGCCTGGGATGGCACATGTCTATGCCTCCCCGACTATACCATCCGCGACACGCGCCAACCTTTTCGCTAAGACCTTGGCCAAAATCTTCACTTCTGCGTTTAACAGAGTGATGGGCCTGAAATTCTCTATAACGTCCCCCTCGTCCGGGTCCTTTCTGACCAACGTCACTACTCCCCGGCGCACAGATCTGGGGATAAACCCATTCTGTTGCCAGTTCGCGTAAACGTCACCCAGTAGATGCCCGAACAAGTCTGGCATACATTTATACAGCTCATACGGAAGACCATCAAGTTCCGGTGACCTACCCGCATTACAGTCGGCCAAAGCCTCCTTCACCTCCGCAGGCGTGATTGGCCCTTCGCAAGACTCCGCATCCGACCCCGAGAGAGACGGCAGACCGGCAAGAAAATCCTCGAGGGCTATCCCACCATCAGGACCGCCGTCACCCCTGAACAGCTGGGCGAAGTACTTCCGAAAGGCCTCACACATTTTCTCGGGTTCGTTTATCAAGACGCCATTATGGTTCGTCAAAGACCGTATAGTGGAACTGTTTCCTTGCCGAGCTTCCACCACTCGGGCCCATCCAGCGGTCTTGATTCCTTCACTTCCCATCGCACGTAACTTAGCTCTGGCAATACTTCCCATGTGTTGGGCTTCAAGATGCTGATTTAACTCCAGTCTTTTCACCTTCACTTGGTCCGCATTGCCAGTCCTCCAGGCTTCTTCTAGTTCCTTAACTATACCATCTCCTATTCTACGTCCCATCTTAGCTAAACTTATGCTAAACCTAATAGACTCATATTTGATGGCTCTTTTTAGGGCGTACCACCATTTGTTATTAATGATGGTACCTGTCAATGCCCTCTGTATTAACATCTTGATCTGCTTTCTGTATTCCTCAATCGCCAAAAGGGGCGTATTGAGTTTCCAGTAGCCAGATCCCTGACTATGTAACTTATCTATTGTCAGTTTACAGGTAACCATCTTGTGGTCACTGTAGCTGACTAGAAAAAACTGTGGACACTTAGCTATAGACTTATCTGTTTCTCTAATTAAAATCCTATCTAGATATGTTCTGGAAGACCCGTCACTATTTGACCACGTCCACTGTGGAGTGGTCTGGTGTTCCAACCTATATGGGTCTGCTAGCTGAAAGTGACTTAGCAGATCCCGTAAGCCTGGATTACATTTTCTGTTCGTGTTCTAGCCAACACAATCTGTGTGTGCCTCACATATTGTGTTAAAGTCTCCTAACAATACTAGCGAATGCGACGTGGCCAGGAACTTGCTCAGGTTAAGAAAATATTCACTTTGCGGGCCCATAATATTGGGTGCATAAATAGCAACTAACCTGATTATCTTGCCACAACTGAATGTCAGGTCGAGAACGACCAGCCTGACTTCTGGATCAGAAAAAAACAACTTTTTCTCGGTTACTTGGTTTCTTTTTAGTAGGACCAACACCCCACCCCGACCCCCCGCCCGACTCGGAGAAACGTATTTCTCGTAGCCGTTCAGGAGGCGGGACAGATCTCTTGGCCCCTTTACTCGGGTTTCCGTTGCAACAATCATCCAATTTTCTTGACCTGATGTCATTTAGGAAGCGTCCTTGCTTCCAGCTAGACAACAGGCCACGAACATTTAAACAACCAATGTGAACAGACATGTCTTACCTGTTAATCAGGGCTTGTTCGGTGGAGAGGGACTCTCCACCTTTTCATGATACAGGGTCGGAGGTGGCAGGTCTTGGGAAATAGGTTTGTTAAAATCCCGTCTCATTACAGAATTATCAGGTGGAGGTGATGTCTCCACCTTTTCTTTTTCGCGCGTTATCGGGGCTGGTAGTCCATTAAATATAGACTTATTAAAGTCCAGTCTCATAGATGATACTGACTTACGGTGTTTGTTTTGTAAAATTCTATGAGTCTTATTTGAGACTTCATACACGTCATAATTGTTGTATTTCTCCGAAAGGTTATCTATTTTTTTTGCAGTCTTAATAAATTGAATGTCTCTCATTAGTTCAGTATCTTTACTGTATACGGCTATTATGCCTTTCTCCTCTTTTTCTCTTCTTGCAGTCTTTTTTGGTCGTTGTTCTGTAGTAGTCGCCACTCTCGGTTGAGCTGCTGATTGTATTTTTCTTTTGTTTGTTGTTTTCTTCTCGTCTTTTTCTTCTTTTTCTTCTTCTTCCTCTTTTTCTTCTTTCTCCTCTTCCTCGTCTTCCTCATTTTCCTTGCAGTTCCTTCGAATGTGACCTAATTGGCCGCACAAAAAACACCGAGGTTTTCGACCCTCAACAAACACCACCAGGTTCTCCTCCCCTATCTGAATTGTTTCGGGAATTGCTTCAATTATTTTTGGGTCAGCTTGGATAATGAGACTAACTGATTGACCAGTCCAGTGAGCGTTTTCGATAACGGCAGCCTGGAGGAGGGTAATTTTCTCTTCCTCTTTGACTAGGACTGCCTCCACCACCCACATAGGATCCACGTCCGGTGGGACCCTTGTTATATTAATTCTGGACGTTCTCATCCCCATATAGGTGGGGATGAGCGCTACGTCTTCCGTTTTCAGGGTCTCTACGGAATGCTTTTGTGCCATTTCCTTGTTGGCAAACCTTACTTCCACTGTACCAAACTTCTTGCCTCTTGTCACATACACTACGTCGCTCCATATTTCCTTCAAACACTTTTCAATCTTCTCTTCTGTAAATCTTTCGATTTTTCTTGTTTGTAAACAATAAGTTTTAAATATTATTGTTTTCTTTTTTTTGTCTAGTATAAATTGCTCAGGTGGTTGTATTTGAACCACGCTATCGTACACTTCCATCATTTTTCTATAGTTCATGTAGTCTGACTTGTTCGTCGAAAGCTGCCGGGTTCGACCCCCAGCTGCCAACGCAAAACTTTTTTTTTTCCTTTCTCGCCTGCTCAGTCTGGATGCTAGGCGCATCGATAATCCTTTTGGTCACAATACTTTCTGACAAAGTCGGGAAATCTACTTGTGAAAGCTCTGACGAGCTTTCCGACACGTCTCCAAATATTTCATACATCCTGCTGTGCGCTTTGGTAACGGGGGAATTACAAATTCCTTTTTCGGGGGAATCCACTGGTTTTTCACTTGTAGTTGGCTCCTCGCCAGACAACAAGAAATTTTTCGTCTCACTAGACATTTCTGTGCCAACGTTAGGCCTCTCGCTAGACGACATTCTTCCCCCCAGAGGGGGAATGAACAAACGTGTGTTTTCTACAAGCATTTAGTGTTTTCAAATAAAAATTCCAACAGTTAGAAATTTAACAGAACCTGCAGTTAATAAAAGAGTAGTTATTATAAATAATAACACTAATAAACAGCAATTTTCACCACGAACACATGTGCGACGCGTAACCAACTAGCTCACACAAACGAAATACCGCTAAGTATTTCGCCCGGCGTGCTAACGTTTCTGCCAGCTCGCCGCGTGTTGTGAAAAAGTATTACCTACTCTAGGCACAAGGCCCGAAAGTTTTGAGGGAGGGGTTCAGTCGATTAGATCGACTCCAGTACACAACTGGTACTTATTTTATCGACCCCGAAAGGATGGAAATCAAAATTGACCGCGGCGGAATTTGAACTCAGAACGTAAAGACAGACTAAATACCACTAAGTAGTTCACCCGGCGTGCTAACGCTTCTGCCAGCTCGCCGCCGATTGCGAAAAAATATTAACTACAAAAAGGTTGTGTGGCTTTAAGTGGCGAAAAAAGATGATCATTTTAAGAAATCAAAATATTTTAGTCTTTTTAAGAGAAAAATATTATTTGAACTCAAATGAAAGAGTTCATTGAGATGAATATTTTGGAGAAAACCCCGTCTAAAATATTAAGCATTAAGAAATTATGATTTTTGCGATTTCACATTAATTTTATCATTCTGTTTATGTATTAAAATATACACACATTAAAATCATTTTGAAATAAAAATTCCATTAAAAAAATTAATTAGTAATCATATGATTAGAATATAACATTATTTTATAATAAAATTTGTTTTTACAAATATTTGTAACTGATATGCCGCTATTCATCTTTCGTTATTTTTATGGTAAACAAAATTTCTAAGTTTGAACAAAATCTGTATTTATAAATATCTACAATAGTATCATTTTTTTCAATTATAAAGGTAAATATGATTAATTATAATAATAGAAGCAAGAAGCATAAAAGAAATGAATTTGCATAAAGTGGTTAAAACGAATATTCAGTAAGATACGTGATACGTTAAAAAAGTATCCGACTTCATTTTTTTCCCCTCCAAAACTAATACCGCGGGGGTAAAATCCTTTGGGTGGGAAATGACCCCCATCCTTTCTGCGCATGCAGAAAATTCTCGCGTCGATAGGCCGCATCATTTCCCGGCGTAAGCCTAGATAGAGTACAGACGTGTAGTGCGCGCTTGTCGGTTTTCGTTTTCACGCAAGTTGATTGAACCCATCGAACAGAGATATTACACCAAGTTTGTGATAAGCTTGGTGATACTCAAGTTCAAACCATCCAGAAGACTCAGCATGCCTTTGGTGATGATGCCATGTGCAAAACTCAGATGAAGGAGTGGAGAGTGAGGCACGCTCAGGCAGGTCGTCTACAAGCCGAAACGAGGAGCCGACTGAGAAGGTTTGGCGAATAGTCGTGGAAGACCGTCGTGTAACAATCTAGGAAATTGCTCACAAAGTGGGTTTAAGCACAGGATCAGTGCATTCCATTTTAATGGAGGATTTGTGCTGTGAGATTCGTGATGCTGTGCGTCGAAAGCGGCTGGATATGTGGGCGGGGAAGAATTGGCAATTTCACAATGATTATGGGCCCGCTCATTCCGCCCACATAATCCAAGCTTTCCCGGACAAGAACAACACCCCACTTGTTCGACAGACTCTCTACTCACCCGAATTTGTACCGTGTAATCTCTGGCTTTTCCCCAAACTTATTTGCGCTATTATTCCAAGTCTACTCCTACCCGGAATAGTAGCACCTGTGAGAGAATCAGCTATGGGTTAACTAGCATATGTGGTGGCAATCCACCTGAGCGTGGGAGGCAAAAATACCCTTGGTTGGTGTAAGGGCATGCAGTAAAAGCACTGGGAGTGAGGGATCCTTAGCTGTTGTTACAACATACTTCTAGGAACACTGATTTAAAACTAGCTTTTTACGTGAATACTGTCAGTTCACTTCAGCCTGTCACTAGGCACTAATCACGGAGACTCAGAGATTGGCACTCGTGTTGTACATGCATTTATCACGAAAATCCAACGATGTACAATTGCTTTTTCATGGTGTCCTCATATGTCATTCCATTTTTTGAAAGTCTTGTAGAATTGGAAGAGTGACGACGTGTGCAAATCTAACCAGTTGGAAGCGCACAGTAATTTACAATTTTTGTATCACTAATGCTTCAAACCATGAAGATCTTGCAACGATTAGTCACCTGAAAAGCCATGAGCAGAAAGTCAGAACTGCTATTAACAATAGGGTATCATAAGGAGACGGCAGTCATCTGTAAAGATGGAGAAATCACCTTACACATACATACGCGCGCGCACAAACACACACACATTTTTATTTGAGAGCAAATATTTTTCCTTATCTCATCGTGATAAGATCTTTTGTTGACAGTTTACTTTATGAATACCTTCTGTCTGTCCCGGGCATTTACTCATGGCATGTGACTGAGGCCAACCTATCTGTTATTGTTAATTTTTGTTATTGTAGTTCTTATTCTAATAACCGAATAACCTTGATATGTTTCATTTACGTTACTAGTTTTCGAGATCAGATCCTGTTAGTGACAACGTTTTTTCTTATGCTCCCGAACATGGTATGGTGTAATTTAAATGAAATTTGGCTACTAATTTTGGCATGACGATGAATAAGTAAAAAAGTACTCCATGCATGATGTACAATATATGGTTTATTTAACCTTATTTTCGTTCTCGCGACTCAATTTTCACTGTGACGTGAAATTTTATACGAGTGGGAACATAAAGGTTCCCTCCTCGATTCGTTGTTGCTGTTATTTAGACCTAGGCCAGCCTCAGTTGAGTAGAACTCTGATCAAATTTATCTGCACTGGCCATCCCGTCATATTATATTCACGTTTTTTTTTTCTAGAACGGTATAATGAGTTTAGGGAGATTTGTTTGCCTTTGCATGATCGATTGTTGACCGTTTGCTATGATGAGCAAAGTGTTGATATTGATAGTAAAAGTGATTGGGGTGGGGGAGTTGAGACTGTGTTTGAATTAATGTCTGCGACAGAGAGCTTTTGTTGGGTTTTAGTTGAACAGGTCGACCCCAGTACTTTTCAGTTTCCATTTCCATCTACCAAATATATTGAGAAGGCATTGGTAGGACCGGGACTATAGTAGAAGTCATTTGTTCAAGGTGCTCCGGTAGTGTTACACTTTCATATCTAGTACTATTTTGTTAAGCGCATCTACTAAGCAGTATGAACTGTGTCTAAGCAGATACGCACAGTGTGTATCACTCCGCTATAGATGTTGTTTTGTAAACATGTCAAAATAAATAAACACGTAGAATCATAACAATGCCTTCAGTGAGTTGTTTATTATCCCATCAAGAACAAATGAATACATAACATGGTGGCAGCGATAAATACTTAATCGAAAACCGTGCCTTTACAACAAAACAGGAACACAACAAACCTGAAATTTAACAAACTGAATTTCGCTTCGTCTTCGGACACACACACACGAGGATCAAGGGCCCCCATCGCCGTACAGATGAATCTACATCCGACCATGAACTGGGACGCGGATGATATCGTGGAAGCGTTCAAGAAATTCAAATAGGAATGTCAATTGGCATTCAAAAGCTTCCTGAAAGGTATAACTGCCAATGAAAAGGTAAGCTACATCCTTTTATGGACGGGAGAGAAGGGCCTAGACCTATTCAATAGTTGGGACATGTCAGAATCGGATTGCAATAATCCAGACACACTTTTAGAGAAATTTGAAAGACACCTAGAGCCCAGATCAAACCATAGAATTCATAGGTACGAATTCCAGGGCCTGAAACAAGACCCACAAGAAACGATTGACAACTTCCTGTCCAGACTAAAGAATGTTGCCGAGAAGTGCAAATTCAAAGACAAGGACGAAAGGATTGTTGATCAACTTATATGGGGGTGTGCTCATAAAGAAGTCCAGAAATCCCTCATTGGTAAGGACGCTCTCCAGTTGGCAGAAGCAGTAGACACTGCAAGAGCATTCGAAGCCACTACCAAACAAATGGCCTCACTCACTCTGCAAAGAAACACAACAGGCAGCAGTGTAGATACTGTATCTAAACGTAGGATGAAACATATCCACAAACAGAGAACATATCAGTACTGTGGTACAGATCATGAGTTCAATGACCGGAGGAAATATCCTGCATTCGGTACACACTGCAAAGCATGTGGAAAACCCAACCACTGGGGAAAAATGTGCAGACTAGTAAAATCTCAAAAATATAAGCCCCAATTTTCAAAGTGGAGTGGTAAAAGAAGACAAAGAGATGTACATGCCCAACATCTGCAAGAAAACACCTCAGAGGAGGAATTCTTGGCAGTCGGCATAATAAATGTACATGAAATGGGAAATAACAACCAGAAAACAAAATGAGGCATACACAACGATACAAATTCAGAAGAAGTCAGACAGGAAACGAACGTACATTGACTTGAAGATAAAGATTGACACTGGAGTCCAGAGTAATATCTTACCTGTCAACCTCTACAAAAAGATGTTCCCAGAACACATGATACAAGAGCATAAAGTCAAAGAAGGAATCCTCACACCAAGTGATGTAATCCTCACTGCATATGGAGGTACCAGGATTCCACAACTGGGCAAAACAACCATCACAGGGACACACAAAGGAAAAATAATCAAGTGTTCTTTTTATGTTACAAGAACCGAAGGACCTGCAATTCTTGGACTTGATACCTGTCAAAAGCTTAATATTGTGTCAATCAACGGTGAAGTGAAGGCAGCTCCAAGCAGGATTGACAGAGATATGCCTATCAAAAACCGACCACCAATCACAAATAAAGAACTGATAAGCATGTACCCAGAATGCTTTGACGACACTGTCGGGTGCTTTGAGAAATGTCGATACCACATAACAGTCGACCCCAATGCCAAACCAATTGTCCACCCACCTCACCGAGTTCCACGAGAACTAAAAGAGAAGCTGAAGGCAGAGTTGGACAGAATGGAAAAAAAAAGAAATAATCACCAAACTGACACGGCCAACTGACTGGGTAAACTCTATCGTAATCAAAGAAAAACCCAATGGTGCCCTACGAATATGCCTCGACCCAAGGGATCTGAACAAAGCATTAAAACGGGATTACTACCCAATTCCAACCCTAGAAGAAATTACCCCATCATTAGCTGGATCCAAGATATTCAGCAAACTGGATGCCAGTAATGGGTACTGGAATGTAAAGATAAACAAAGAATCATCGATGCTAACTACTTTCAGCACACCATTTGGCAGATACCGATTTAACCGACTCCCATTTGGATTGAAGGTGAGCCAAGATGTTTTCCAGCGCCAAATAGATGAGACCTACCAAGGCTGCAAGGGAGCAATTGGGATAGCAGACGCATGGCACGAATGAGATCACACATGACTTCAATTTACATGAAGCTATGGAGAAAACCTGACAAGCAGGTATCAAACTCAATGCAGACAAGTGTGTGATCAAAGCAAAAGAGTGCAAATTCTTTGGAATGATATACTCTGCAGAGGGAGTGAAACCAGACCCCGCTAAAGTGGAAGCCATCAGTGACATCAAAGAACCCAAAGATAAGAAGGAACTCAGAAGCTTCCTGGGATTCATCCACTACATGGGAGCCTTCATACCCAAGTTGGCTGATCACACTGCAAATCTCCGAGAACTAAACAAAGATGACGTAGAGTTTGATTGGTGTGCTTCACACACACAGGATTTCAACGCAATCAAAAAGCTCATCAGTAAAGAGACAACTCTGCAGCATTATGATAGACGCAAGCCAGTAACGCTCCAAGTTGATGCTTCTATGAGAGGAGTTGGCGCAGCATTAATACAAGAAGGCAAACCTATTGCATTTGCCTCGAAAGCTCTCTCACCCACAGAGACAAGGCATGCGAACATTGAAAGAGAACTCCTGGCAGTAGTATATGGCTGTGAAAAATTCCATACATACTTGTATGGCAGACATTTCAATATTGAATCAGACCATCGGCCGCTAGAACAAATAGACAAAAAGAACCTCACAAAATCACCAGCCAGACTACAAAGGCTACTGTTGAGGCTCCAAAAATACGACCACAACATCAGGTACAAGCCAGGAAAGGACCTGATATTAGCAGATGCTCTTTCCAGACTATCCTCACATGATAAACAGGAGATGGAAGGACTAAGGTCCACCACATTGTAAATGTGACAAATACAAAGCTGCAACAAATAAAAGAGGAGACCAGCAAAGATGAACTCCAGTTCCTTACTCAGATGGTGATTCAGGGCTGGCCAGAGAAGAGACATCAGGTGCAGCCCCTCATTCGTGAATATTGGGCCATCCATGATGACATAGCAGTGGAAAATGGAATCCTGATGACTGGATCCTGAATAATTATACTCAAATCAATGCAAAAAGAAATTCTTGACAAGATCAACCAAGGGCATCTGGGAATGGAAAAATGCAAACACCGAGCCAAGTCAGCTGTATATTGGGTAGGCATGTACAAAGACATAGAAAAGATGGTCTCTACATGCCACATCTGTCAAAAGTACAGAAACTCACAACAAAATTAGGAAATTATATCCAGTGACATTCCAAGAAGGCCATGGCAAGCTATTGGAGTAGATCTGTTCACAGAGAACCAAGAATGGTACTTGATTATGGTCTGCTTCTACTCCAAATTCCCATTTGTGAGAAAAGTGAAAGACCTGAGAGCCAAAACAATAACTACAGTGGCTCGAGGACTTGTAGCAGAGCAAGGAATACCAGAGCAGATCATATGTGACAATGGAACCCAGTTCACATCTCAGGAATTCAAAAAGCTAGCTGATGACTATGGGTTCAACATTGTAACCTCATCTCCACACTACCCCAAAGGTCATGGATTCATAGAAAGACAGATTCAGACAGTCAAGAGAACAATAGTCAAATGCTGAGAAACTAAGAAAGATCCATACTTGGCACTTCTGTCCCTACGAGTAACACCACTGAGGGCTGACATGAAATCCCCAGCAGAAATGCTGAATGGCAGGAAATATAAAACCATCCTGCCAACTAAGATCCAACCTCCTATTGACCAAGAAGAGACAAGGGCAAAGCTAGCAGCCACTCAAGAACAAGCACAGAAATATTACAACAAACATGCACAATATTTACCTGAGATACTTGGAGGACAACATGTGCATACTCAAGATCCTATAACCAAAACATGGATCCCAGCACAAGTCGTCAGTAGAGCCGAAACTCCAAGATCATATATTATAGAAACTGAATCTGGTAGGCAGCTGAGACGTAACAGGGCCCACGTCTGCCCAACACCAAAGCTATCGAGGATAACATGTGCAACACCTGCAGCATCAGTGACAACACCAACAAGAACCACAACATGCACAGCAGATGACGGCACAAACAGAATCCGTGGTTCCACAGAATCATCACCCCAACGGGCACCAACCACCCATCAGCAGCCCAACAACACACTTCAGACACCAGTGCAGAGCACAAGATCCGCCAGATGGAGATCGAACATTTTACCACCGATTCGATACCGTTAAAAGAGAAAATTAATAAAACAACTACTTCTGCTAGATTAGGAAGCAGAAAACCATGTGTGTGGGCAGAATAATCCCACGGTTTCTACTGCAGGATTGCCACCCTTGCGTTGACAATCCATTAGTATAAGGGAGATTACTTATATTTTTTCATTACCAAAATATCCTTTTTTTTTTTCAAGGGATGTTACACTTTCATATCTAGTACTATTTTGTTAAGCGCATCTACTAAGCAGTATGAACTGTGTCTAAGGCAGATACGCACAGTGTGTATCACTCCGCTATAGATGTTGTTTTGTAAACATGTCAAAATAAATAAACACGTAGAATCATAACAATGCCTTCAGTGAGTTGTTTATTATCCCATCAAGAACAAATGAATACATAACAGGTAGCATTGAACCTGAACACGTGGTTGCAAAGCGAGCTTCTTAACCACACAGACTGCGCCTATTATCAGTGTTTCCATTAGGTTAATAAATGTTTCTCACCCCAGCCTTCGCTTCGTTTCTCTCACTCCTCACCTCTCCACATCATATTCCGCACACAACCAAAACCAAATTTCACGAAAAGAAGAAAAAAAATACGTAATAAATATTCTTCCAAAATACAATAAATAACGATAAATAACAATAACAAAAAGAACATATAAAGCCAATAATGTTTAACCCAGAAATTGGTGAAGTGGAACATGGAACATACACACTGAAACTCTCTCACACATACGATGTTCTCATCACCCACACATTTCTTTATAGATGTTACCTCAGCTACCGCCCTGGAATGTTAAGAATGGCTTCACTCTGCAGAACTAGCTATGAATTTCACGATCATTTAAAGTGAAAAAAAAGCAACTATTTGTAAATACTACGGGTGAGACAAAAGCGACATTTTTATATGAACACCTGTCTGTCTGTTTTTCTCAGTCTCCCAGTCTTTCTCTCTTTCTGTATTACTTTCTCGATCACGTTCTCTCTCTATCTCTCATCCACCACCGATCTGTTTGAATATGTAGCAACCAAGTCTCCCTCCCTCTATGTAATTTACACACAATCAAACAGATGTTTCGAAACATTTCCGCTAAATCTGCTAATTTCTTTTACATAATAAACACGAAAATATATTCTTTTAATTTTATTTTTAACCTTTCTCACTGCTAAAGAGCCGGTTTCCAAACCACAAAACTCTTTCATTGGAATTAAGACATCAACTGGATAACCATGTATGTATGTATGTATGTATGTATGTATGCATGTATGTATGTATTAGTGGCGACTCCGGCACTCGGGCTATTCAGGTTTAGCCCGAGTAATAAATTTAGTAAAGTGAACGTGTATTTGCAAGCTGATTTAATTTCTACCAACGCTGACTTCAAGTATGTAATTGCCGTCAATAACTCGGGCTCCTTTTATTGAGCCTGGTCGCAGTTCATTTATTTTCCTTCAGTGTCTGGCGATCGTCTTAGAGGTGCCCTGTATAAAAAAAATATCATTCGTAGCAGACGTTCTCTCGACATCATTCATACGCGCCCGACTCGGGCTCAGAAGTTACAGCCCGAGTTGTTATCTATGATCGTAAAAATAAAAGTAATTCAAATTCAATATTTTCTTGGAACAATAAATTTCTATAGAGATTAGGATTTAAATTCCAATCTATGAAAAGTTTCCGTTCGAAAATATTCTTGAAGGAACGAAAAATTACCCAGCAACTCGGGCTAACAAGAACGAGCCTGGTAGGTATCTCTTGTCAAGAGTACAGGTGAGAGTCAGATCGCTAGTGTTTGTTGTGCACTCCACTGACGTTATTTGATTGCTGTTATTCTGTGTATCTGTGAGTAAAGGTCAGTTGTGTTTTGCAGGATTATTATTTTTTTAACCCTTAACTTAGAAATGGAGAAAGGCATAGTGCTAGATATTAAAAAAATAAGCCATTTGGGGCTAGATATAAAGCGGAAAAATGTGAAACTCTTGGAGTCTAATGCGAAATCTGTGATGAGCCCGAATGACGAAATCTGTTATGAACCCGAGTGACGCTGATGTCCCGGAGTCACCGCTGGTATCCATGCATGCATATATGTATGTATGTATGTATGTATGTATGTATGTATGTTCAGAGAAGCTGGCGTTTATAGTGGTACATAAGTTTTCTTCTATCCTAATACCTTGATTAGATGTTTATATTTGGCGTCAGATTTGATGGGAAAGTTCAACTAATGTTTCTTGTATTGAAATGCATACATATACCAACAACAGAAATATTCAACATCATATAACCATGGAAGATTCCATCCAAGAAACACTTTTGGATAACTGTAGATCAAATGAGCAATATCTTCTACAGAAGTCAACAGAAATGTGATATAATCGGTATTATCTATCGCATTTTGAGAGTTAAAGGGCTTCAGCGAATCTTTCGTTCATTATATATTTATCTCCTGATAATCACGTCACATTTCGAAGATCATGATTTTGTCTTACAAAATCATAATCTTCAACATATGACGTGTGCAACGGTTAAACCTTTTTTGAATGTTAGCATCACTGTAAAATGTCGTGTTGTAAAAGTTCGGAGTGCAGTATTTTTAGAAAGTATGATGAAAATCTTCTGAAGGACAAGGCCTGAAATCTTCTAAGGACAAGGCCCAAAATTTTTGGGGAGGGGCCCAGTCGATTAGATCAACCCCAATACGCAACTGGTACTTAATTTATCGACTCCAAAAGGATGAAAGGTAAAGTCGACCTCGGCGGAATTTGAACTCAGAACGTAAAGACAGACGAAATATCGCTAAACATTTCGCCCGGCGTACTAACGTTTCTTATTTCTTTATTGCCCACAAGTAGCTAAACATAGAGGGGACAAACAAGGACAGACAAAGGAAAGGATTAAGTCGATTACATCGACCCCAGTGTGTAACTGGTACTTAATTTATCAACCCCGAAAGGATGAAAGGCAAAGGAGAGAACTTCGTCTAAAATAATAAGCATTAAAAAATTATGATTTTTTGCAATTTCATATCAATTTTATCATTCTGTTTATGTATTAAAATATGTACATATAAAAATCATTTTAAAATTAAAAAAAAATTTCATTAAAAAACCAATTATTAATCATTTAATTAAAATGTAATATTATTTTATAATGAAATCTGTTTTGTAGTGGCGCGAAATTATGGCCGCCATTAAGGAAGTACAATCTACGCATGCGTAAGGGACTGCCTTCCCGGAAGCCCCTCGAGTGCGCATGCGTAGTAAAACCAGTACTTAAAGCGCTTCACGCGCTTTCTAACCCTCTTTTAGCGCGATGCCTTCGACGTAACAACAACTTGCTCCTCTGAGATGCCTCAACGAGGCTTTTAACCTTCCAATGCTGATTACAAGTCAACCAGCGGCTGCCAGGCTGAATAACACAGGATTTGTAAAACCAAGCATCACCAAAAATAAAACTTATTTTTATTATGTTGTTAATTGTTCTACTGTTTCTTAATATATAATTTTGTTAAAAGGTGATAGAGAGAGACTAATGTCTCTATTGCTACTATCAACCTTTTATACTGGTGACCCCAAGTACAGAATACGGAATTATCTCTCTCACAACTCGTCAACCGGAAGAAAAGACGATAAAAAAATTTGTCACGATAACAACGCCTGCCTTTCAAAAAAACTCTCCATTTTCTATCATTCGCGTCAGAGCGCGAAGAGACGAAGAAAGAAACAGTAATAAGCAATCGCTGCAAATCCACATGGTGTCAATTGGACTACATTACTTCAAAAGTATGATATCTTGTATTACTAACAGGACAACAGTAAAATACAACATACACACACACATTTAATTTCTCTGTCCTGTCCTGGTTACATCTCTCTTGCAGAAAAAATACGAGAAGGTTGGTGAAATTTTTTTCTTGCACGCAGTACAAGCAACACACACACACACACACACACACACACACACACACACACACAACAAAAAAAACAAAAGCAAACGCCATTGTTGTTTTTGTTTTACGAATTTTTTTCCTCTCTCTTATGCAACTGTTGTTTCCACACACCAAACAAGAACAACAACAAAATTATTGTTTCTTATCGGCTTTATTTTTTTGTGTCCTCGTATCAAGAAAATTTTGTTCCTTGTTTCTTTTCTTTCCTTTCACTTTGACAGAATCATTCTCGAACAAATATGTCGTCCCACATGTTACCACCATTCAATGGTGATGCCATTTTATGGTTCGCTCAACTAGGGGCTCACTTTGATGCATACGGAATTTCTCCGACGAATCAACTGAAATTCTTCTATTGTAGTTTACCAACACAGCTTGCAACATCTGCCAGAGATCTAATTACATCCCCGAACCCAGACGCCACTTATGCGTCTGTAAAGGCAGAAATTTTGCGACGCAACACGAAGTCTGCCGAAAGCAGATTTAATGAGCTGATGGCTGATGAAGAATTAGGCGACAGGACACCTTCAGAATTTTTACGCCACCTTAGGGAGCTGAGCGGTGAGAGGACTGACGCCCCTCTCCTTTGTAAGATTTTTTTCTCTCGTTTACCGTTTCACGTGCGTACAATTTTGGCGACTGCGCTTGACGCCTACACGGTTGATCAAGTCGCCACTATGGCGGACAAGATTCTTGAATTTTCCGCTCAGCCAGCACACGGTGCCTGTCTCTCTTCTGAGGCTTCATCAATTGCCTCACATAAATCCTCTCCCTCCTATGATGTTTTGCTGACAAACTGGAAGAACTTACGCGTCGGGTGAATGGTCTGTGCCATTCTAAGCGGTCTTCTTCACGCTCTCGTAGCAGATCTCGTAGTCATTCGACTTCTAGGACACAACCTGGTATGTGCTGGTATCATACGAAATTTGCTGAAAAGTCACGCAAGTGCATTCAACCATGCTCCTTTAAAGTTTCGGAAAACTTCCAAGGAAGAAATTGTGCACGTCTGTTTCTTCCTCTGCACCTACCTTTCATCGTGCAATTTTTGTCCAGGACCAGGTGTCGAAGAAGTCCTTCATGATTGATACCGGGTCGTGCTGTAGTATTTGGACTCTTCGCTTTACTACTGACAAACCTAAGCGTTCGCTTATAGTGTTGTATGCAATTGATTCCTCCTCGATAAATACATTTGGTCAGCTTTCTCTACGCCTAGACATTGGTCTTCGTAGAGATTTTCAATGGGTTTTTGTCATAGCTGACATTCCGCATCCTATTTTGGGTGCGGACTTTTTAAATCATTTTAACTTGTTGGTAGATGTTCGGCGTCGGAGGCTTGTCGACGATTCAACATCCCTCTTTACGCCGACAAAGAGCTCTACTAACTCAACTCCAAGCCCAGCGATTTTTATTGCAACTGCTGGGGATGTTTTCCATTCGCTTCTAGCTTCCTTTCTCGAGCTGATGGACATAACTTTTAAGTCGGCAAAGCCCGCTCATTCCACACTCCATTATATCAAAACAACTGGGCCGCCTGTTTTTTCGCGCCCACTACATCTGGCACCGGACCGCCCTAAGACGGCTAAGGCCGAGTTTGAACACATGCTTCAACTCGGCCTGATACGCCCCTCCGCCAGCCCATGGGCATCTCCCCTTCATTTGGCGCGAAAAGGTGATTCTGATTTTCGTCTGGTGGGAGACTATCGGCGACTCAATGCTGTAACGGTCCCAGATCGTTATTCAATTAGGAATTTGCAGGATTTTTCAGCAAATCTACACGGTTGCACTATCTTTTCCAAGATTGATCTGATTCGGGTTTATCACCAGATTCCAGTTAATCCAGAAGGCATTCCCAAAACTGCCATCACTACTCCTTTTGGCTGTTTTGAATTTCTTTTTATGAGCTTCGGTTTGCGGAATGCGACAAGCACTTTCCAAAGATTTATAGATGAAGTTGTTCGTGGACTTGATTTTGTATTCGCCTATGTCGATGACATACTCATCGCTAGTGATGCAAAAGAGAATCATCTCCACCATTTGTCTCAACTTTTTCAGCGACTCTGCGCATATAATGTGAAGATAAACCCCGATAAGTGTGTTTTCGGGCAGTCCTCCCTGGAATTTCTGGGACACTATATTGATTCTAATGTGATCAAACCTCTTCCTGCTAAGGTCGATGCCATTCAACGCATCGCCCCTCCAACTTCTTTGCGGCAACTTCGCCATTTTTTAGGCATGGTCGACTTTTACAGAAGATTTATAGACCGGTATGCGGACAAGCTACTTCCTTTAACCAGGTTACTACAAGGCCTTTCTAAGAAGGATGCTCAACTAACTCTTTCTGCAGAGTCGTTGTCTGTTTTTGAGTCCGTCAAACAGGAATTATCCTCCGTTCCTGTTCTTGCAGATCCGGCTCCTGATGCTCCGCTCTCTTTATCTGTGGATGCTTCAGATTCTGCGGTTGGTGCTGTTTTGCAGTACACCGTAGATAATCAAACGCAACCTTTGGCTTTCTTTTCTTGCCAATTGCAGCCTGCCGAACGCAGATATAGTACTTTTGATTGTGAGTTATTAGCGATCTATCTGTCGGTTCGGCATTTTCAGCACCAGCTCGAAGGACGGGAGTTTGTGATTTATACTGATCACAAGCCCCTTACTTTTGCTCTGTCTTCTAAAACAGACAAACTCTCTCCTCGTGCTTTCCGTCACCTGGACTATATTCACAGTTTACAGGTGACATTTGTTATGTGCCAGGGAAGGAGAACATCCCTGCTGATGCTCTCTCGAGACTCCCTGTCAGTTCTATTTCCTCTCCTGCAACAATTGATTTACTTGCTATTTCGCAGGACCAACCTCTTTTGTCGAAGTTAGATTTAACTTTGCCAAAATTCAACAATTATAAATTTGCCTATCTTCCACTCCCTTTATCAGAAGGCTCTATATTGTGTGACACATCCACCGGTTCTCCTTGGCCTTTAGTACCTGAGAACCAACAACGTTCTCTTTTTGATGCCCTTCATTCCTTGTCACATCCGGGCATCTCTGCAACAGTAAAACTTGTCACTGTTCGGTTGTTCTGGCCCAACATGCGGCGATCAATTACCACTTGGGTACGCTCTTGCATGAAGTGCCAGAGTGCGAAAGTCCATAGGCACGTTCGTGCCCCTCTTGGACAATTTCTTTCTCCAGAGGCCCGTTTTCGCCATGTTCACCTTGATTTGGTTGGACCATGGCCTGTGAGTCGCGGGTTCTCATATCTCTTAACCTGTGTTGATCGTTTCTCCCGCTGGCCAGAAGCCATTCCTATAGCAGATATTACTTCTGAGACTGTTGCACGAGCTTTCATTTCTAGTTGGGTTTCTAGGTTCGGCGTACCATCCAGCCTGACCGCGGATCGTGGTCGTCAATTTGAAGCCGCATTATTTTGTGAGTTATCACGAATCCTGGGGATGCATCATATACGCACCACCAGCTACCATCCCGCTTCTAATGGGATGGTGGAGTGTTTTCATAGGCAACTAAAGGCCGCATTGCGTGCCTCACCCAATCCGCAGTCATGGACTGAATTTCTTCCTGTTGTCCTACTTGGATGCCGGACTGCGGTTAAAGCAGACCTTGGTTTTTCTGCAGCGGAATTATTGTATGATACCACACTGGCATTGCCTGGTACGATGTTGGTACCAGACAAATCACAGCCTCCAAATCCAGCGTCCTATATCACTCGATTACGAGATTATTTTTCTAACCTTCCTACTATGAGTCTCCGGCAACAATCTCCACCTTCTAAAGTGCCATCAGACATTGATTCTTGGTCACATGTGTTTGTTAGGGATGATTCTGTCAGAGGACCCGACCCCTTGTTTCACCTTACAAAGGACCCTTTCGTGTGCTCTCTCGCGCACCCAAATTTTTTAAAATAGACGCTAATGGTCGTACGGAGACCGTGTCTGTCGACCGTCTGAAGAAAGCGTATTTTGATAAAACTACATCTTCTGTTGACAATACTGACATGCCCCCACTTTCAACCTTTGCATACACCTATGTCAACACCACTACCAACGCATACACCTTAATCATCACCATCACAAACACATACACCTGTGAAAACTCCACCTTCGTAGTTGAGAACTACCACAAGTGAACCCTATGTCACTAGGTCTGGCCGTACAGTGCAGTGGCCAAAGAAACTCTCCAAGACAATTTATATTTGACTGCATTGTATATTATTGCATTTTTCAGCATTCCTTTTGTAAAAAAGGCTCAAACTGTGTTTTTCCCTATTAGTGCTGAACACTCAGACATTTCTTGCGCCACTGCATCAATTACAAGTAATAAAGGAACTGCAGTGACGTAAGCAAAAAAAAAAAATTTTTTGACAGCCAACAACACTTATCAAGCTGAACTTGACTGGTGCCGCTGGAATATTATTTTCCTTGTGCATTGTATTACATTGTTGGGTATTTCCATTCTCTGTATTAACAAATTGTTTCACTTTCATTGTATATCTACACCCGCATCTTGTTTCAGGCGTCCACTACAATCTCTTCCTTGTTCGTGCTACGAACTCGGGGGCGGGGAGCCATTGTAGTGGCGCGAAATTATGGCCGCCATTAAGGAAGTACAATCTACGCATGCGTAAGGGACTGCCTTCCCGGAAGCCCCTCGAGTGCGCATGCGTAGTAAAACCAGTACTTAAAGCGCTTCACGCGCTTTCTAACTCTCTTTTAGCGCGATGCCTTCGACGTAACAACAACTTGCTCCTCTGAGATGCCTCAACGAAGCTTTTAACCTTCCAATGCTGATCACAAGTCAACCAGCGGCTGCCAGGCTGAATAACACAGGATTTGTAAAACCAAGCATCACCAAAAATAAAACTTATTTTTATTATGTTGTTAATTGTTCTACTGTTTCTTAATATATAATTTTGTTAAAAGGTGATAGAGAGAGACTAATGTCTCTATTGCTACTATCAACCTTTTACAGTCTTAAAAATATTTGTAACTGATATGCCGCTATTCATCTTTCGTTATTTTTATGGCAAACAAAATTTCTAAGTTTGAACAAAATCTGTTTTTAAAATATTTACAATAGTATCATTTTTTCAATTGTTTTAGCACCATAGTATAACGGATCGATGTGTGTCTACATCAAGGTTACCAAATGTAGCGGTAAGATATTATTTCTTATATCGAAGTTACCAAATGTAATGTACAGGATCACCTTTTGTAATGTACGAATGTAAAGCTCTAGCGTCGGAGATACCAATCGTATCGTATAAATGAGAAGTTACTTTATGTAGAAATAGCGATTTTTGTTCCGTGTCGGGACGCTATATATAGATAGTCGAAAGTAGGATGAGACAGCGTAATAACAACAGCGAAGAGAAAAGAAAGATATTCACAGATTTATTTGCCGACAGTGGTTAGTAACACATTCACAGTAATAATTTTAAATAAGTAACAATGACAATGTGTTGGACGCTCTCTGGTAGTGTGCGTTGGAAGCTGTGTGTAGAAGCCAAGTAGGGTCTCCTAACAGAGAGGAAGAAAGGGGTAAGAATTGCGTTGTCCCTTTTCATCCGACCGATGCTATGCTCCTGGTTGAGGGATGAAACTAAGAGGGATGTGCTCTCACTTAGCCAGTTCAAAACTGGAGACGGCCAGAGAGAGATGGTCTCAGTTATATAAAGTTTGGCCAGGAAGTAGGTCAAGCCTAAAACAATGGATTGACTTTTCTATGACAGGCGAAGGTCCTTGGTGGTTAGGTGTTTCTCATTGATATCCCAGCATAGAGACAAAACACAAAGGCTCGGACATTCGTCTGACAAGCAACACGTGAGTGGGTTCGGTTTCGAATCTTCAGCAAAGCATCTTTATAATAGTATCATACAACTAGATTTTTGCAGCACATGTGGAGAATAGGGGTAACAGAGGCCCCACTGATGTAAAGGTCGTGGGTTTATAAAAGCGTTTTTCAACATTCAGTAACCAAATATGAACATTTCTTTTGGTCAAATTCCATCTCTATATTGCAGAAAAAATCGGTTTCAAATTTTGGTAAAAAGCCAACAAGTTCGGGGTACTTATTTTATCGACCCCTGAAATAATGAAAGGCAAAGTCGACCTCGGTGGGAATTGAACTCAGAACGTAAAGACGGGCGAAATTTTGCTAAGCATTTTGTCTGGCGTGCTAACAATTTTGTCAGCTCACCGCCTTCTAAATCCTTCCCTAGTCATATAGATACATAGGGCCAGTTTCTTGGTTTCCGTGGTGCATATACACCCTACTAGATGCTGGTCCATCGCAGGGTTACTCATTTTTGCCAGCTGAGTGAACTGGAGCAACCTAAAATGAAGTGTTTTGCTCCAGAACCCCACACGCCGTCAAGTCCAGGAATAGAAATGACAATCTTACGATCATTAGCCCAACACCCCTAATCACTAAGCCACGTGCCTCCACTTATGTCGCAGAAAGTATCACTCGCCCAGATGTTGCTCAGCATTGCAAATACTTTGAGCGTAGATTTTTGGATTGTCTACAAAGAAATGGATTACGTTGGTATCTCGTACTGTTGTATGCAGAAAAATTATTTACAATTAAATTTTTTCTTTCTATGTATACATGCACACACACTCAAACAATCCTGCGCGCGCACGCACACATACATATATGTATATAGTTAGAGATTACCTCAAAACGATTACCGGTTTGCTCTCAGGTATTCAAATTATGTTATTCAACAGCTAACATATAAATCCAATAAAGGTAGCGCTATGCAGCTTCGTAGTAATCTGTATCATTAATTTTGTTAATATATGTGCGCGTGCGTGTGTGCGTGCTTATTTGTATTCAAGAAAGAAAGATACTCTACAAAAACCTGCGGTCAAAATAGTTACCAAACATCTTATGCCTGGTTGTCATTAGATTCTGGCTGCTAGTACGTAGAAGCTGGTATGTATATAGCACAAGCGCTCTGCTCTGATCTCCGTGTGCCGATATTTTTTCAAAGTCCTACGGCGAATGGGAAAGCGGCGGTGAGTACTGATTTAACGAGTTGTAGGTATACAATCGCTTATTTAACTGCAGTTGGCTTAGGGCTTATCAAACGTCGTTGTCAGCTTTCGGAGCAGAATCTGGTTTGGGCAGAGTCTCTTGTGATTGAAGAGACCCTTTTAAGGGAAAACATTGTCCAGCCAAATATTGGGAGAGGTCAAGAAAAGATGAGCCTAAGATTATTTGTTCCACCATCAAATTGGTCAACTACCTGCAGCGATGGCCGTTCAAACTGGCCGGAGAATCAAGAAGAATTTCCAGAATTTTCAAAAGAATAGAATTGCTTTGAATGTTGCTACATGGAATATTAGAACGTTTCTTGAAAGGGATTCATCCTCGAATCTAGAAAGCAGAACTGCTACTGTAGGCGGAGAACTGAGCAAGTATAATGTTGGTATAGCCGCACTCTCTGATGAAGGTCGTATATTAAAAAGGAGTGCTGGCTATACGTTCTTCAGGAAAGGGAAACTAAAAGGGAGAAAGGGAATGGCGGAGTAGGCTTCGCAGTCCGGACAGAGGTTACTAAGCGACTGGAGCAACCACAAGTTATTAGTGATTGGATTCTACACCTGAAAGTTCTGTCCAGGGAACGTTTCATGACTATTATTACAATGTATGCTCTTGCCCAGGATAGAAGATTTACGAGGGTGTATAATTTCGATTCCACATGCCGATAAGATCTCGCTGGTCAGAGATTTCAATGTACGTATGGGAAAAGACCACAACATTTGGGTTGCTTTGGAACATCATGGCACGAACAGGGTGAATACTAATGGTCTTGTTTTGCAACTATGCACTGAATTTGAGTTGGCCATATGCAATACTTTCTTGTAACAAAAGTATATCCTTAAAGTAACATGGGTACATCTGAAATCTAAGCATGGACTTGGATTATAGCATCACCAGAAAGAAATACCTGCAGGATATCAGCTCCGTAAGAGTTATGCATGGTGCAGAATGTGGTACACACCACAAACTTGTACGTGGCAAGATGAAAAAAAAAATGCAGATCAATAAAAAGTGAGGACAGCGGGGTGAAACGTATAGATATCCAAACTAAAAAGCTTAAAAATGCAAGATGCTCTTCATAATGCACTTGACAATATTGTCTTTGAAAGAACCTGGGAAACTATCCAAGGTACAGGTTTACGACGCGGAGCTTGATGTACGCGGTCTTAAGAAGATAAAATACCGAGACTGGCTTGATGATGATAATGTTCCAATTACCAGGTTCACTGAAGAGAAGAACAAGTAAGAGAAGTGCTTTCTCGCAGAAGATCCAGTGCAGGTTACTTTTGAGAAAGCCTTCAAAGAGGCAAAGTCAAAACTCGAAAGATAAAAAGTAATTGGTAGTTTGAAGTTTCAGCGGAAATGCAGACATCTTAAAACTGCAGAGACTCGAAGGTATTATACGTTACTTCACAGTAAACCGAAGGAGCGACAAATGGTCATGCAGAGACCCGAATGAGGTTTCAACAGTCATATTTAGCTCCCACCAATTGTGATGGTTCTATGAGTCGTCAACAACGAAGGAAATATCATGGCTCAACACTTTTTTTCACAAAGCTTAAGAGTCAATGCCGTTGTCTACACAGAGGTTTTGGAGAAAGTTGTGAGGCCCTGAATAGACAGAATACGCAACGGAAGACTGTACTCTCCTAATAAAACACTGCGCAGTCTCATAAGGTTAGGACAACGCAAGCGTAGATGCGTGCCATTCTCCATGATCATGTTCTCCCATAAACATGGCTTCCTAGCTCATCAGACCTCAATCCACTGGACTATTACGTAGGGGGCGTAGTCGAAAGAAGTCAATCAACAACCCCATAACACCATAAAATATCTCAAGTCCGCCATAATCAACATCTGTTTCGGGCATATAAACGCTTCCAAATCTGTATTGAAGCAACCATTGATACTAACGGTGGATTCATTGAATAGTTGTGATAAAAGGATTCTCAAGATTATTTGTACCAATTTGCTTTCAAATACAGCTGTCCTTTGGTGAGCTACGCGTATACGTCTTTTTCTACATTCATACAAATGACCTCGAAAAAAATATTGACTCACCCTGCGTACGTTTAATAACAGTTTGACTCAGCTCCATTTGACTTAAAGATTCGTAGACACGAGGGACGAACCCATTTCATCAAATATCAGAAGAAGAGTAACAAATTTGAGATAAATTCAATGTGGTTTTTAGATGTTAGCCTCTCTTAACCAGCTCAGATCACATGATGATAATGTTACGGACGTGACACTGGTTTTTTTTCTTTATTCTTAGTCCTACGTACTTGGACAGTTGTTGGTAGTTATTGTTGCAATACTGCAGTATCCCCAAACTGTGACTTTCGATCCTATCAACTATCTTCTATGAAGATCTTGCCCCTCAAAGATTGTAGTCCTTAGAGTCACCTTCACACCATCTGATGGTATTACTAGACTACACGGGTATGACAGTCAATAACCTTTAAGGGAAGCTATACACAGCTTAGGCACTCCTTCAGGTACAGGGATAGACACTCCTTCAAGTGCAGGAATAGGGAAATTTCCCCCCCCCCCCGTCTACAACCATCAGAACGACTTCTCCAACATCAAATGAAATATCATTGGCATTCCCCCAACATATTACTCATATGTAACTCACAAATGCAAACTCTCTTCGTGAGAGAATACACAAACTCCACTAATCGGAAATATTCATGAACTATCTTATTGTTGTCACCAGATACACTCTGTTAATGAACTTTAAGCCATTGTAGCTGACAATCCAGATATGCTGACTTGGGTCTGGTTACCCCACACATATGGATAAAGTATTTAATTACTGTTGCCCATATTGACTACGAACATCAGAACGACTTCTCCAACATCAAATGAAGTATCATTGGCATTCTCCCTACACATTACTCACATTACCCATTTGTGTTGGTTATCCAGTCTCATTTTTTACGTACATCCACGTAAAAACAACTGACGCTACTGGGCTAAGACTCTACTGAACGATGACTGAGCTACTTTATTTCATTTTATTTGCCATAAAGGCAGTATACAGAGTAGCTGCGGGCTGGACAACACATTAATGACTGAGCTACTAATCCATGGCAATACCACACCCAACCACTTCACCACAGCTTGCCGCCAATATAGAGGGAGGTTCCTGCCAACATCCTGTGCGAGTACGTAGGCGTAATAATGCTCCTGTAGCATTAACACTACGTGACCTGAGCTGACCAAAAGAGGTCTATCTAGAAGTCGTCTTGTGTTTGTTTTAGATCCAATACTCATCTTCCGATATATGATATATACGCGCCCATGAAGCTTTAAATCATATGGAGCTAAGTCAAACTGTTGTTAGCGCGCATGCACACACACACACACACACACACACACACATGCGCACACGTCTATCGTCTAAGGTTTTTGTCTGTGGATGGTGTACTGTACGAAATATTTCGATGCCTAGTATGTGGGTGTGTACATGAATGTTCTGTATCTGGTTATTTGTGTGTGTATCGTTCATCTTTTACTTGTTCCAGCTATTAGGCTTAAAGGGCTTAGTCGAACAAATCGATCTCAGTACTTATGTTTTTTTAAACCTAGTACTTATTCTATCGATGACTTTTTGTCAAACTGCTAAGTTACAGGTAGGTAAACAAACCAACGCCTGTAGTCAAACGGTAGTAGGGGACAAACACAAAGACACACATAGATACACACACACACACACATGCACACACATACACACACGCGCGCATACATACGCACCCACACATACACACACATATGCACGCACGCACACGCACGCACACACACACACGCACACACACACACATACACACACACACACACACACGACTGACTTTCAGTTTCTGTGTACCAAATCCACTCACAAGGCTTTGGTCGGCCCGTGTCTATAAGTAGAAAACACTTGCCCAAAGTACCACACAGTGGGACGTACATGTGCGTGAAAAAATATCTGTGTAGGCAGGAATGTGTCGTCTGGGGATACAGTATAAATGTATTTGTGTGTATGTGTGTGTGTGTGTGTGTGTGTGTGTGTGTGTGTGTGTGTGTGTGTATGAAGCAATGTGTAAGTCACTATATAAGGGCTATGTGCATAGATGTAAACGTGTGTGTGTGTGTGCACGCGCCTGCGTGTATAATTGCACCTATGAGCTTAAAATGTACGTATTATAACATATATATTTGCAGAAAATAATTGTCATTCATCCTTTCAGGGTGTACAAGTTGAATACTCGAGCAGCTGTAATCGACTTACATCCTCCCCTAAAATATTGCTGGCCGTGTGCCAAAATTAGAAAGAATTACACATATATACAAGTAGGTCTATATAATGTCCATGTAGATGTAGGCGCATTAGTGTGCTTTGGTGTGCATGCGCGCGGTCATAACAAGAGAAGGGTTTGTAGGTGTGTGTAAGGTTACTTTTCATTTTACAACTCCGGTTTCAATGGACAGGAAGTAGTAGTTGAATCTGCGACTAAACTGAAAACACCGTATCTAACGTTATCAAACGCATAGGTAAGCATACGTAAATGGTATTCCTACACATGTTGTCCTCCCGCCGAATTTGTTGATTTATAACTTCCATAAAAATGAATACTTCTTAATTTTAAATTTGCTACAAATGTGCTTCAGATGGCGTAATTTCCGGTTATATCGGAAGATGTGGCGAAAAAAAATTCTCTGAGGGTGAGGTAAGGAGTTTCGGAAAAATCACAGGAATCGGTTTTGTTTCCTCATAACTTTCAGAAAAATGGGTAATTTTAAATGAAATTATCTATATCTGTCACACTCTGAAGAGTGTGTAGTTGTGATTAATCCGAATTTAATATGAAAAAATAAATTTGGTGAACTCGTACACATGCATACTGACACACATAATATATATTACAAGATAAAACTTGAAACTTAGAAGAAAATCGTGATGTGTGTCAGTATGAATGGATGTGTGCTAACTATTTTTCTTTTCGCATGAAATGAGCCTTAACCCTTCGTTAGTCAGATGGGGTGTGTTGTCACCTCAATTTTTTTTAAATGCTGGTAATTTCTAGTTGGCAACTTCTTTTTTGCTCCCTTCATCTACTCTTCTGACTCAGTGAGGGTGTGATGCAGGCGGTGTGGCACAGTCGTGGCTCAATTATCGTGGGAGGTAGACGTCGTTTTTGTCTAGTCACTCCATGTGATTAACGCAGTTGAAGTTTTGATTTAAAGCATATTGTAACGGAAATTGCATGTTGTGTTATTTTTTAATGTTTAATATTCAGCATAGATATTTAAAAAATCCACAATTGGTATATTCTGTGGGTATTTTCAAAATAAGTGTGATCTGAATCTAAGATTTTTTTAGTTTTTCCTTAATTTTATAATTTATTTTATTGTATTGTTTTATATTAATATCAATCAGCTCCAAGGGTTTCAAACTTCTCAGCAGTGATTGCAGATATATCCTGAATCAACACAATGAGTATGTTCTACATAATAATAAAACTATAAACATTTTTGTATTGGGGTGTGTAAATACCCCATGTGATTAACCATGTTCGGAAAGGCCAGGTGACTAGCGAAGGGTTACTGTGGTTTCAAAATTTCGTTTCGTTCCCACTCCGCCTTCATTTGTTTCGCTTTACTCCGAAAGTTTTTTTGATTCCATGTAGGAAAGTACGAAAATTATGATTGAAAAATAAAGTTTATTTTCTAAAGTTTCAATTTTTAAAATGTTACTTCTCATCCCCATCCAACCGCACATCCGCAGCAATATTCTGGATGCTTTTTTTTAATAGCTCGCTCATTTGTGCATGTGCAGGTGATATTCCAAACAGCGCATGAAATGAGCCTCAATATGCTAGAAATGACAGCAAAATCTCTGCAGGGTCGAACATGCACACTTCTTCTTCTTCTTCTTCTTCTTCTTCTTCTTCTTCTTCTTCTTCTTCTTCTTCTTCTTCTTCTTCTTCTTCTTCTTCTTCTTCTTCTTCTTCTTCTTCCGATTTTAGAAAAGAAAAAAAATCTCGATTTTTTTTCATATCCGACATTTTCGAAGCAAATATGGGGAAACCGTGTTTCTAAAGTGAAAAGATTTTAGTCCATGTTTTTCTGAATGTCCAATAACATTTTGTCCTCTTTTTCGTCCTTTTGCCCATGAAACTTGTAATCCGCATTTTTAGAGACAAAAGTTTTATTGTGGCTTGTCAAGTATTATTGCTCTAATTTTAGAGTGCGCTTCTTTTCGGATTTATAAACTACTGACCGATTTTACACACACACACACAAGTCAATGATTCTGAACCATATGGAGCCATAAAGCAACGAACAATCATACAACGTTTTTAGTTGATGTGCGCATATATATGGACTGTGCATATGTACTCGCATACACAGTTTGGAGTCGATAAAATACCAGTTAAGCACTGGAGTTGATGTAATCGACTAGCCCCCTCCACCATAATTTTAGGCCTTGTGCATATAGTAGAAAGGGTTATAATTTACTTTAATGGCATTTTGTTGTAAATGTCAGTCGCCAAAAAAATATTGTATCTCTATGTTTGATGTAACAGATTGAGTTTACACTTTTATGTTTACTTTGAAATTTGTATATTACATTGATTGACTGAAGGACGGAACAAAACTAAACAAAATCACATTAGTTAACAACACTAACATCGTGTATAGAATTTCACAAATACTGTAGAACATACAGGTATGAAAGCTTTCTCAGGGCTCACCAAACCCAATGGAGATCTGCGCCCCATTGCGGTCAGCTGCACCCTTCGCCATCTCATTGCAAAAATGTGCTTACAATCGGTCTCTAGCTTATTGGAGGAGGGATTTTCCCCCACCCAGCTAGGAGTGGGCGCCAAACTGAGATATGAAGCTGCCGCCCACATTACCAGAGCCTATGCCAACTTGTCCTCCTTGTCACCCAAGTTTATCTCCGCCTCAGGAGTCCAACAAGTCGACCCACTCAGGCCCGCTCTGTTCGCACTGGGCATTGATGACATCACCAAGCTGGGCGTCAAGCTAGACCTCAACGTCTGGTATCGCGATGATGCTTGTTTGCTGGGACCTCCGGACAGGGTTCTCGTCATTGCAAACATGATGGTTGGGGAGCTTGCTCGCCGGGGTCTCCGAGTAAATAGCTCCACATGTAAGCTCTGGATCCTCAACCAGCCGGCTTCTCAATATCAACCAGCTATTGACCTTTTTGCAGATTCCTTCCCTTCCATTGCAGTCTTTCCCCCATCGGCTTGGTGCTCTCTAGGTGTCCCAATCACTGACCTTGCCTATAAGTCCATCTTCCAGTCGAAGGTGGTTGCCCTTGAGCAATTGCTGAAAAATATTGAAGCTGTCGAACCCCATCAAGGTTTTTTCATACTTAGGAATTACTTCTCGATCTCTAAGCTTCTATATTTACTCAGAGTCAGTACATCTTACCGATTTCCATCGTGCCTCCGACGCTTCGACAACCTAATCTTTAAGAGACTCGAATGCTTAGTCAATGTCACTCTCTCCAACGTCCCGCGATCAGGCTGCATTGTCCAAGCGATTTGGAGGTCTTGGTCTTCGTAAGTGTTTGTCCCTCTTTCTCCCCTGCTTCCTTTCTTCCACCCACGCCTGCTCCACCCTGGTGAGCAACATCCTCTCCTCTCCAACATGGACCAGTTCCAACAGGGGATTGGATGAAGTTCTCCAACACTGGAAGGAATTGGGCTTGTCTGCTCCTGAGAAGGTGGAGGACTGTCGGAGTCAGAGAGCTTGGGACAACATAATTTCGAAGACCACCTTTGACTCCCTCTTCATCTAGTCGGATCAGTTTTCAAGGTGCCGCTTACTGTCTGCTAGCGCCAAATACTCAGGTGACTGGATTGATGCCATCCCTGTGGCTCATGTTGGTGGCCTACTCAGCTTGGACGAACTTCACGTCTCTATTGCCCTCAGAGTGGGAGCTGACATATGCACGGGTTTGATCTGTCGTTGTTGCAGGCTCTTCGACTCCACAGGCCTCCATGGCCTTTCTTGTCGCTTCGCGCGTCATATGGAGTTGAACCCGATACTCAAGAGGAGCTTGGCCCGGGCAAACATCCTCCCCATCTTGGAACCATCTGGATTGTCCAGATGTGATGGGAAGAGACCTGATGGCCTCACCCTGTGCCCCTGGTCGCAAGGCAGATGCCTTGTCTGGGATGTCACAGTTAGCGACTTCTTTGCTTCTTCTCACATCCTGAATGCTGCGGTCAGGGCGAGATCCACAGTTTCTGCGGCCAAGCGGAACAAAATCCTGAAATACCGCGATCTGTCGGCCAACTACCTTTTCCATCCTGTTCGAGACGTTTGATGGGGTCGGACCACTGACTCGTCTTGCAGAGGTAACTGGTGAGGCTCGTGAGGGCGCTTGGCTGTTCCAGCGCATCAGCCTCTCCATCACCCGTGGCAACAATGCAAGCGTGCTGGCCTGTCTCAATAGCCATTAGAGAGGTTTCGCAGTGCCTCCAACTTTTTAACCCCCAAGGTGGTGAATTGTTTTGTTTTTTTGTTTTTTTAAAATTTTTTCAATTGTTTTCCCTGTTTTGTCCACATTTAAATAAATTTAAATTCTTGTTAAATTTAAATTTTTTAAAAAATTTCAAAGTATAAACCAAAAAGCAGCTCTGAAACAGCAGTCTATGAAAACAATCAACTGTTGAATAATTTCATATCTGGCGAAGAAGATTATATCAGTTGCATTATTCACATGGTCTCTGGTTGCTTAATACAAAGCGCGGTAACCAAAACACCACTTACACCACTTCATTC
Organism: Octopus bimaculoides; assembly: GCF_046866305.1. NCBI lineage: Eukaryota > Metazoa > Mollusca > Cephalopoda > Octopoda > Octopodidae > Octopus > Octopus bimaculoides. Next base: position 20,323,611 of record NC_142952.1, read on the forward strand.
AAAATATGAGGTGGAAAGGGTCTTGTAATGTTAATGGATTTAGGAAATGTGGTGGAAGGGTAATTGACCGGAAGGGAAAAGGAGAGACAGCGCAGGAAGACCGAAAGGGACCAGATGACGTCATGTTGGGGAGCGACGGGGAAAGTGTCTCTTTTTACGTTGTCTGCGGACGAGGCAAGTCGTGCTGCTAGAAGTAGTGTGAAGGGATCCAAGCTGAGAGATCGGTCGAGTCAACATGTGATAACAACTGAATGGTTTGGCCGCGGTACCCGATTGCAACTCGAGGTAAGAGCAACTCTATTTTGGTGCCTTTGAACTACAAGCTATTTCGGCACGTTGTTACCAGCTGAGGGTATGTCCGAGAAGCATATAGACAAATTTAAAAAAAATTTTGTTGCTCTTGTTCTTCCTCGTTTCTTTTGCGATGACCACAAAAATCAGAGTCGGTAGTGATGTGTTGAGACCGTTCATTGGGGCAGGCGATGTGGTGGTCTGGATAAAGAAGGTGAGACTCGTGGCGAAGCTGCAAGGAATAGAACACATGGCTAGCCTTATGCCTTTATACTTAGAAGGCAGTGCGCTGAATCTGTACTTGGAAATGGATGAAGCGGACTAAGAGAAACCGGAAAAAACTGAAGAGCAGCTGAAGGAAGCGTACACGGATGGGACTTTTAAAACTTACAGCAAGCTCTGGAGAGTGAGATGGAATGGCGAGCAGATAGACGACTACATGAGCGAGATTATGAGGTTGGTGAGCCTAGCAAGGTTTACTGGAACGAATGGTGAAGCTGACTTTTGTGACTGGTTTCTCCGATCAAATCTCTCTACGTTTGCAGCGGATGCCGGACATAGAAATGATGTCGGTAGGAGAGATGATTGACAAATCGCGGGTATTGTTGCAAAGTGACACATGAGACGTAGCGGCAACAGTGACGGCGGATACGAGCAAGACGAAGAGGCAGGCGGTGAACAACGACAGCAAGAGTCTGGAGAGGCGAACGGTCAACGGACCGTGCTTCGGATGTTGAGGTCCGCATATAGTCAGGGAATGCACGGGAACGAAGCCTATGGTGGTGTGTTACCGATGCGGCCAACCTGGGCTCATAGAAAATAACTGCAAGTAGGAAAACGAGCAGAGGGGAACTACTGCGCCGCTAGTTCCCTCCACAACCAATTGAAAGCGCACCACTGATCGTTGCCTATAGTGAAGCTTACGAGGGTGGGGAAGCACGAGCCCTCATGAATACGGGTTGCGTAACAACTCTGGTGACCGCAAAAATGGACGAATGCTAGAAAGGAAACACCAGACTCAGAACAGTAGATGAGAATGTGACATCGGCAGAGGAAATCCTGGACCATCTTAGGAAGTTCGGACTGACAACAAAACCACGAGAGGTTATAGAAAGAGGGCTCAGGCTCGAAAGAGATAAAGCAGAGGAAACAAGGTCCCGGACCTAAATCAAGATATGAATTGGCAAGGGCTGTTCTCGATGTGTAGGAAGCTAGTGGGTCACTACCCTGTCGCAGGATGGCTCTGAACGGCATGTAGCTATGTCAAAAGGCGAGCAGAAGAAGTGAAGACAATGGTAATAATGCGAGAGGTTTTGGAGAGAGTGCGAGCGGAAGATACAGTGAAGGGCAGCTGGTACGTGCCTGATACAAATAAAGGGATCGTGTGGTGCGACGCGAGCAGGATAGCGTTGGAAGTCATGCTGGAAATAGGAGGTGTTGAGGTGGAAGACGCGGCGTGGCTTAGGAAGAAGGACGGCTACAACCACATCAACGTAATTGAACTGGATGCTGTATTAAAGAGTGTGCACCTAGCACTGAGATGGGGACTGGCGAACTGTCGAGGTCCGGACTGATTCTGCCACAGTGCGAGGGTGAGTGGAATTAGTGATCGCTAACCTGAAGAGGAATCATACGAAAGGAGCCGCGGAAATAGTGATTACGCGTCGCCTGGGAATCCTGAGCTAGCTGCCGAGTTCGACCTAGAGTTGCATATGGTCTTCAAGCCATCGGAAAAGAATATGATGGAGGTTCTAACCAGAGTGAAAAATCATTGGTTGGAAATGGCAGAGGATGTTCCGGGTGTGGTAGCAGCTGTTTGTGGGCTGGAGAGTACAGAACTGAGGAGGCTGTAAAACATGCTCCACATGGAGATCGACAAGACGTTGTTTTTGGCTAGGACTGCCGACCCCGATGTCACCAGGGAGAGCGTTCGGAGGAAAGTGGGGAATTGCAACAATATCGTAAATCATTAGCAAAAACAAATAAGATTAAACAGTCGTCCATGTAAGAGACATATACATACATACATACATACATACATACATACATACATACATACATGCATGCATACATAATGCATACATACATACATACATACATACATATATGCATGCATACATACATACATACATACATACAAACATACATGCATGCATACATAATACATAATACATAATACATACATACATGCATACATACATACATACATACATACATGCATGCATACATACATACATACATACCAGAAGACCATGTATGTACATGTTAGTATAAAGCTTCGAGATGATAGTAACATTGATCATCAAAACAGTTTTTCATGGACCAACAACCGGATTACTATCTCCCACTTTAAAGGAAGAGCAGCAAAATGTAACAACCGATGCAGACTTTATAGAATTAACACTGAAGGTACCAACCACATCATAAGTAGTTGCCCAAAAATGTCATCACGGTATTATCTACCGATGAAACATGATGTAGCTAGGGCACTGTATAACAAGATCCGTCGAAAGGATAACCCAGAAGACAAAGAAATAAGAACGCACAGTATGGTGGAAGCCATGGCCGCTCATAAAAGAAATGAGTATTGCTGGAATGTCCCAGTGAAAACCTCAATAAAATGTAAACCCAATAGACCTGATATAATGATTTGGGATAGAGAAGAGAAACCGTGTACAGTTGTGGAAGTCAGCTGCCCAGCGCATGTTAGCATAAAGCTGAAGATCAGTGAAAAAGAGAACACCTACGCTGAATTATTGAGAAATCTGCAGTTACTCTATCCAGACTACAAGTTCAGGTTTCTACCTGTAATTATTGGGGCACTAGGATATGTAACACACTGCCTAAATACCAATCTTGAGAAATTAGGCTTCTCAAAACCAGAAAGATGAAAGCTGATTCGAAGACTCAAGATCTAATCCATCACTGGAACTATAAAAATGTGTAAAACTTTCCAGAAGTTTATCATTTAAGTATATATGAGCACGTCTAGATATGCAATTATATGCATGAGAAGACACATAAAACAAAACATACAAATCTGCACGTAAACAAAGATACATACATACATACATACATACATACATACATATATACATACATACATACATACATACATACATACATACATGCATACATACATATATACAAAAATATACTTTTGTTGATGTTGAAATTCCAATGAAGGAACCTTGGATCTAGGTTAGAAACCGGCTCTTTCTCTATTGAAATAAAACTGGATAAAACTGAATAATGACGTACATATATATCATACATACATGCATACATGTCTAATGACTGAAACAAAAAGATAAAAAATATATATAATGAGGTAGTGTTGTTTTTTTATGTGTGTGATTTGTGGGAGGAAATGCAGGCCTGTTGTAAATTGTGATACGGCTATTGTTCAGAAGAGAACCTGTGCAACCTGTGGAAAGGTGTGCCTTTCTGTAGGAGGATTGAAAAAGGCATGTCAAAAGAATTCATACTGTGACACTTGTTCCTCCTGCCAGCCAACACAGCTGCGGATTATGCAATAGAATGAGCAAATCTTTGACCGGCCATACAAGAGTTTCACCATTGCATCATCAGTGACTCATTTCAGTATTTCTTTCTAGCAATGGCTTTGCTCGTATACGAGAAAGCAGCTACTATATATATATATATATATATATATCATATTATATTATATTATATTATATTATAAAATAAGAGCAGGAAATTGCATCAAGAAATCATCACAGAAGATATACGTCCCAAATAATATTGTATTAACAGATAGATGTATAAATATATAAAGTATGGTTATTTAAAAAGTTTAAAAGTTTAAAATATCTTACGATCGTTTTATGAATGTATTACCTTTCGAAATTAAATCTAGAATTGATAATCATTATTATGTAATACATCCACTCGTCAGAGAAAAGGGGATGAATTTCCGTGTAGTCAATCGAATGCTATTTAAAAATATATGAAAAAGATGTTTAAAGATGTTGTATAAAAAGTTACTGGCATAGATGTGTGTTGGTACAATCTTGTGCTAAAAAGTTTGAAGAAATAATATACATCCGTGATAAAATTCTCTGCAGTAATCCATAATGGCTGTGTGTAAATACAAATCCTATAATTCTGTTCTCTTCAATGTGTGATCCATAAATGCAGAAAATAATAGTAGTTAAATTTTTGCCTTTTATACATATTGCCTTTTATACATATTGCTTTTATACGTATTTTATTTCTTTCTACATTTCTTTCTTTCCCTTTTTCTTTCTCCCCACCACTTCCATTCTTTCTTTTCTGAACGCGTGGTGTAATCTGTGTCAGACGTGACGTAAGATTTTCGTGAATAAAATAGCTTGAATATATTTACTCTCACCCGCCTTCTCTTCTCGCTGTCTTTCCTCAGTATACTTTACATTATTTTCGTTAACTTATTTACTATTTTATTTGTGCGTCACCATCGCTTCTTCTAGGTTGTTGAATAAAGTTATACAGTTTTTATCTTCACACAGTTTAACTTCTGACACATGGGACAGTCTTTCAATGAAACAGGCCAATTCATTGTCATTTAGTCGTCGAAGCTAAGACGTAGTAAGTGATACAGTATGACGAGGCTTGGTTGGGCTTTGTTAAATGCTTAGCGGTATTTCGCTTGTCGCTACGTTCTGAGTTCAAGTTTCGCCGAGGTCGACTTTGCCTTTCATCCTTTCGGGGTCGATAAATTAAGTACCAGTGATATAATCGACACATCCCCTCCCCCAAATGGCTGCCCTTGGGGCAAAATTTGAGACCATTATTATTATTATTATTGTTGTTATTGTTATTGTTGTTGTTACGGTTGCTAGCTGGCAGAATCGTTAGCTTGCTAGGCAAAATGCTTAGTGGCATTTTGCCCGTTGCTATGTTCTGAGTTCAAATTCCGCCGAGGTTGACTTTGCCTTTCATCCTTTCGGCGTCGATAAAATAAGTACCAGTTAAGCACTGGGATCGATCTAATCGACTTACCTCCTCTCCCGAACTTGCTGACTTTGTGCTAAAATTCGAAATCATCATTATTATTATTGTTGTTACTAAGGCGACTAGCTGGCAGAATCGTTAGCGTGCTGGGCGAAATGCTTAGCGGTATTTAGTTTGCCGTTGGGTTCTGAGTTAAAATTTCGCCGAGGTCGACTTTGCTTTTCATCCTTTCGGGGTTGATGAATTAAGTACTAGTGGGGTCGATGTAATCGACTCATCCCCTTTCCCAAAATGGCTGCCTTGTGGAAAAGTTTGAAACCATTATTATTATTGTTAAGGCGGCGACCTAGCAGAAAGGTTAGCACACCGGGCAAAATGCTTAGCGGCATTTTGCCCGTCCTTACTTTTGAGTTCAAATTCAACCAAGGTCGACTTTGCTTTTCATTCTTTCGCGGTCGATAAATTAAGTATCAGTTGAGTACTGTTGTCAATGTAATCGACTAGACCCCCCCCCCCGCATAAAAAAAGATTTCAAGCCTTGTACCTACCGACCTACCTACCTACCTACCCTTCTTCTTCTTCTTCTTCTTCTTCTTCTTCTTCTTCTTCTTCTTCTTCTTCTTCTTCTTCTTCTTCTTTATTATTAGGTAGTATGATTTCTTGTTTGTATTTGTCAGCTTCCTTAAATACTGAAAACAGTTTTTTGTTTTGCTCGTGTTTTGTGGCTATTTTTATTAGTTTTCCTTGCTTCTGAAATAGGTATTTTTGTAGTCCTATGGTGGTTATTTTATAATAGTTTTCCAGCTGTATAAGACCCCTACCACCTTTTGTACGTTGTATATATAGCCTTTCTATGTCAGATTTTGGGTGGTGCATCCTAGATCCTGTCATTATTTTTCTTGTTTTCCTGTCTATTTTCGTTAGTTCGTTTCGTGTCCAGTTAAAGATATTGTAGCTGTAACTTATAACTGAGACGGCTAAAGTGTTAATACCTATTATCTTGTTTTTAGCATTGAGCTCTATTTTTAGTATTGATCTATCTCGTCTATAGTATTCTTTCTATATTTTCTCTTTCATTTGTGTGTGTTGTATCCTATTTGTGAAGGTCGGCTTTGCCTGTCATCCTTTTGACGTCGATAAGATAAGTACCAGTTGAGTACTGGGGTCGATGCAATCGATTTTCTCCTTCCTCGAACTTGCTGGCCTTGTACTAAAATTTGTAATTTGCATCATCATCATCATCATCATCATCATCATCATCATCATCGTCATCATCATCATTATCATCATCATCATCATCATCATCATCATTATTATTATTATTATTATTATTATTATTATTATTATTATTATTATTATTATTATTATTATTACTAGCAAATTTACCCATCTACAATTTAAGTTGTTCAAGAAATCCTATGGGTACTGGTGGCAGTTTCTGCCATCTATTGTATCCGAACTACAGTATTCTCGACTTTTCCCATGAAAGTTGCTAATCATGTGCTCATTCACACTGTTTACCACTTCATTGGTTGAGGCGATGACAGCTCGCGAACATAGCCATGATGCGATTTTTGTAGTTTTCACTTAAATCATTATAGACGAATTTGCATATTTCGGAAATAGATGACGTTTCGAGTACTAAATCTGGCCTAATTTGAATCACATTCCTCAGTGGGTCGGAGAACGAAGATTGTCCGGAACCTATGTCGCTTAAATAGGTTGCGAAAGTTGCATCTGAAGAATTTCGTACCCTCATGTTTTTCTTTAGTCCCAACTCCGTAACAGACCTCCAGATGTACGATGGCTTGCACTATTTGGGCTCGACTGTCACGTTTAACAACAGACAGAATCTGCTTCCAGTCGCCTACAAAAATAACACATACTCCTCCAAACAGGGATTCGTTCGCTCTGATATCGCGTAGGGAACGATCAAAGCATTCGTATATGAGCTTGTCGCCTTGGCTGACTTCATCAACAATTATTAGACTGGTCATTCTGAAGAGTTGCGCGGTTGCATCCTGAGATGACACATTGCAGCAGGACTCTGGTGTTATGTTTATGGTCACTTTGAACCGAGAATGAAATGTCCGGCCATTGTGCAGCAATGTTGTCGCAATCCCAGATAGAACTGTGGCGAGTACGATTTTTTTCTCTGGACGTAGAAAATCTATGATCGCATTGATAAGACATGTTTTGCCAGTTCTACCCTTCGCGCTCAAGCCGAAAACCTTGTTTTCCTGTTGTTGTAAAACTGTGTTTACAACCATATCAAAGTTGTGCTTTTGGTCAGTATTTAGAGTATTGCAGACGTCAGTAGACACTATTCGAAGACACCCTGTGTTATAGTTACATTCTTCTGCGATAATCTTTGGCATCAATTGACTGGTTTCGTTATATTCAAGTAGAGACAGCTGGAAATCTCGAACGAGGTTAAGTTCATCCCTTTGCAGTCACTCCTGCAGACGAATCAATATTTCATTTTCAATGCGAGTAGTAAGATCTTTAATGTTGTTTCTTTGCAAGAGGTCTCGCCCGAGTTCAGTTTTCCAGTCTTCCCAAAAGTTCATCGGATCAAGTGACTGACAGTAAATTAACACGATGGCGAAGAAGTCGTGCAGCGTATCTCCGAAGCGAATACTGACTGCTTCCTCCATTTCACGGTGTATTTCTTGGCAGTTCGATATCAGTCCAGTTTTCATGCATGTCTCCTGAAATGTTGAACATACATTTCCCTCCACGGTCTTCAGTTCATCAAAGATAGTCGCGCCTTTGATATGGTGAAGGAGTATCCGAAGGTGAAACAGTTCTGACTGATGAGTATTATATGATATGGTGGGGATTCGTCCGATAGTATCAGTTTTGATGTTATCACTATCATCTGTTGTACCTCGTTTTCGTTTTTGCCACGACTTGGTTTTATTGTTCCAGGTGTAATATTTAGGAAAATCTTGGTATAAAATTTGTCGGGCTTTTTCGTCGTGTTTGTTTGTTTGAAAATAAGCAGTCAGTTTAGTTATCAGTGGTCCGCGTTCCACAGCCGCAGCGACATAGGTCGAGTCGGATCGTACAGTCTTCTCATCAGGTAAATGACAGGGTAGTTTTTCGACTGTAGGATGCTTTTGGTGTATGTAAAATCCATACAACTTCCAGAATGCTTCACTTGCAGAGTTGTATCGAGCGTTTACGAAGTTTTCGATTTCGTTTAATACGGGAATTGGCTGTCCTGTTTCCAATGTTGAGAAGATGATTCGATCTTGCCCTTTTGTAATGTATTTGTATAAGTACTTCACTGCTTGGACAAAGTGTACGACCTCGACGTTGATGTGGGTGTTGTATTTTATTGTCAGATACGGATTGTATGGCACTATCCAAGAATTGTTGACCCGTGAAGAAAATATTAAACGTAAGTGAACAGTCAGTGTATGTCACTAAAATTTCATCAGTGTAAGTTGAAGAAAAACTCACCACAAAATATGTCTGACCCTTAACGCAAATTTTATTGGTTCTTCCACCGTAAGCTGGACTTCTTCTGCGATACGTCGGGTAGCTATTTCTCGGTATATAGGTGGCTATTTGTCCGGTATTTCGGCACTAACTACTTTGTCTGTAATTTCTGGAACAGTCGGTTTATGACGATTAGCCATGATAAGTAGTATATGTGCGTGTGTAAAGCCACATTTTACTATTCAATAGTTAGTGTATAAGCGACAACTTTTCACAAAACGTTTTTTTCAGTAGACCATGGAGAAGTGCGTCGAGCTTGATTTTGAATACTCGACAGGCAATATTAGGTCGGTCCTGTAAATGCTCTCCAGGAAATAGGGCGGTCTATATCTCCGAACATTTTGGATTTATGGTAAATGTGATGAAGTAATCTGGCTTTCCCATTGCTCTTACTATTACCATGGCATTTTGGAAGGCCTTGCTGTAAAATCTTGGACAGCCGGTGATGGTTGGTGGGAGAATAATTCTTCTTCCAAGTATTAATGTATCAGTTTTGTTGACAGCATCAAGCAACCCTGAGTATTTTTCTTCTCTGATTGTCGTTTGATGGAGTTTCGCCCATCCGTTCTACTTTCGCCCACTGATCTACAGCATATTACTGTAAAAGTCTTCTACTTCGGATAACATGATTATCCGAATTAGCTATTACCTGCAGTTGGTAAGCGTAAAAATTCATAGCTGTTAATATTTGTCCATTTGATTTCTTCATATTGAGCTGCCAACCGTCTGTTCCCTCCGGTAGTAGCAGAACATAATGCAGCGGATCGTACGATCGATGGGTAGAGTTTATTTTCTGAACATGTCCATTAAGACAGTATATGATTACGTCTAAAGGGTTCTTGATATCACCCGGAACCAAAGTAGCGACCTCTGAATTCATAGACAAGTTGTACTGGCGACAGTGAGCCTCGGATGGTTTGAGCTGTTTGTCATGGTGTAGAAGGATCGAAATATCCTCAGTTGCCGAAAGTTCTATAGCAACTTGAAATGATGCTACGTATGGGTTTACTTGCCGAATATAACCTTGTAGTTTCGTCAATATATCCACCTGCAGATCATTCATATGTTTCGTCCTCTTTTTGGTCTCATAGTGTGTATCAAAGAAGTACAGCTGTGCGAATGATAGCGGTTGATTGGCATCTGGCATTAAACTTCCAATGGCATGATACACTTTACCTTGAATTTTAAATGTGGGATTAAATCCAGTTATCGAGGTATCAACAACACAACCAATGAATGTAAACGCGAGTGCGTTATTATACGCTCATATATTTGTTATGAAATTGTTATCGTTCCATAACGATACAATGTCTGCCGACAAATTGGGGCTGGATTGCAGCTGAACTTTACCGTTTTCGCAATAGAGGAAAAGTGGTTCTGCTGGCCAGCGCTTTGAATGACAATGTGGGCATATATAATCACTCTAGCTTCCACAGTAGTGAGAACGGTGTGATAACGGAATGTTACTTTCGATAAAGTTTTCCTGATTCGCTATCAAATTGTAATCTGCAATCCGTTCCAACGAGGGAAATGCTTACCAAAGCATTATCTTCCACTTATACTTGCACTTGTCTTGATTTTCGGCGAGCTAGAGTGTTCTTTATCTGTTCCGAAGCTCTCACTTGAGGATTTTTGCGTGTTACTTGGCGAGCTAAAGTGTCCCTGTTCTTTTTCGAAGCTCTCACTTGATGACTTCTCCGTGTGATTTGGCGAGCTAGCGTATCCCTGCTCAGCTCCGACGCTCTCACTTGTGTATCACGACGAATTCTATTAGCTTCCCTATCCTTATTTTGTTGGGCTTGTCTGTATTCACCGTTAGACTGTCTCTTAGTTTTTATAGCGGCAGTTTTCCTTGTAGTCCTACCAATTCCTGATTTCCGTTTCCAGGTCATAATGGCGTGGAACAAAGGAAAATTTAATAAAGCATTACACAACTTTATGCATACAATCGTTATTGACAAAGTTCATAATAGTCATACACCGATTAAAGATGAGCCAAAGCCATCACAATCATTCTTTAACGGCGTAATTCAGTGGAGAAGTAAGTTAATTTACTTCTCTTCGCTTCTTTTATTATGAGCTATCTCCCCTTAATTTTTTATTTACTTTGTGTACGCCCGTAAACTGAAAAATTACCTTCAATATCCACTAAATTATCATACTTTATCACATTTTTTTTTCGCTAAAAACCTGTTTGATTACCTCCTTCGTAATCCCGAAAAACATCGTGAGCATTGGTCCAGCAGTTTGACCATCAGGAGGGTACAGACAGACAGACATTACGTCAATTATAGTATGATTATTAATATTATTATTGGTGAGCTGGCAGAATCATTAGCACGCTGGGTGAAATGCTTAGCGGTATTTCGTCTGTCGCTACGTTTCGAATTCAAATTCCGTTGATGTCGACTTTACCTTTCATCTTTTCGGGGTGGATAAAATAAGTACCAGTTGAATACTGGTGTCGATGTAATCGACCCCCAAAATTGCTGCCTCTGTGGCAAAATTTGAAACCAGTATTATTATTATTATTATTATTATTTTATGTTTGACTTTTGCTTTGCATTTGTACAAGTTGGATCCAAGTCTCACCCAGAGACCTCAAGAGACAACAAGTTAGAAGTTCATGTAAGTGTTATGCCCAGGGTACCATATATTTGAATTTGTACAGTTTTGTTCAGGTGAATGTTTAAGAAAACATAAGAAAATTATGTGTTTGTTTTAAAATTTGAGATCACATAGACAGTATTTTACGTAGGATATGGGCAGTTCCCATGAGCACTATCTTTTGAACTTCAGCCATTTTAGGGTTTCCTGGTATCTGAGCTAGGTAGTAATCAGCCCGTTTCGCTGTCATTCCCAGGGCACCTATGACAATAGGTATTGTTTTCGTATTCAGATTCCACATTTTGCTAATTTCTATTTCAAGATTTTTATATTTGCTCAGTTTTTGGTAGGTCTTGACAGATACGTTTATATCGATTGGGACAGTCATATCAATGAGGAGGCATGATTTTTGTCTGAAGTCTTTCAGTATGATGTCTGGCCTATTTGCGTCTATCTTTCTGTCAGTTTTAATGGTGAAGTTCCAGAGGAGTGCGTTGTGATCATTTTCAAGTACTGGGGGTGATTTGTGTTCCCACCAGTTTTTATTATGGGGCAAGTCCAGGTTTTTGCAAATTACCCAGTGAATATATTGTGCAGCTCTATCATGCCTGTTGAGATACTCTGTAGGCGCAAGCAAACTGCACATGGAGACAACATGATCGATGGTCTCATTTTGTTGTTGGCATATACGACATAATGGGGAGCTGCCGTTCTTTAATATGTTGGCCTGGTAGTTCTTTGTAGGCAGGCATTGATCTTGGGCTGCTATGATAAACCCCTCTGTTTCTGATTTCAAGCCAGAGGCCATTAGCCATTGATGGGTAAGGGCTTTGTCAATAACTGCATTATTCGCTCTCTTTGGGTATTTGCCATTGAGAGGTTTTCCATGCCATTTTCCAGTCATAATATCTAAGGCAGCAATTTTAGCACGGGTTTTTAAGCGCTTAGTTTTTTCTGCGGGTGTTTCTAGTTCGTCTAATTCTTGAATTTGTTGTAATTGGAATTCACTTAGATATTCCTTTGCCTGTTTTGTTACTGAGTAAGATGCTTTCTTGCTTTCATGTTTTGAGACAAGTTTTAGCATCCAGTCCTCAGAGTTTTTCAGATAGGTGTCTAGGCCAATTGTGGCTACCTTCATTGTTAATGCCAGCTGTAGAAGTCCACGGCCTCCCTCTTTTCTTGGCAGATAAAGACTTCTATATCTGCCTTAGGGTGGTGCATTCTATGCATTGTCAACAGTTTTGCCTTTGCACGCTGGAGATGTACTACAGTGTCAGCTGTTCACTACCAGTGAACTAATGTAACACCTCTTATTTTTCGAGCAACTTCCGGAGTATTCGAGCGGTTCCAAGCAGTGCTGTTTTCTGCAAGTGCTCCATCCTTATTACAGCCTCTATTTGTTCCACATACTTCTCGAGATTTTTGCCCACTGTTCCCAGGGCTCCGACAATTATTGGTACTACTGCTACCTTTTTCATCGACAACAACTGCTTAACTTCCCAAGCTAACCTGTCATATTTCTCAACTTTTCTTTCTTCCTTATCGCATACCTTGTTGTCAGCTGGGCATGTTATATCTATGATCCACCATACTTTGTTTTCTTTCTCAATTAAGATTCTGTCCGGTTTCCTATTCTCTATCTCATGGTCGCACTGAATCATAAAATCCCATAGGATCTTTGCATTTCTATTTTCGACGATGCCTTCAGTTTTGTGGTCGTACCGATTTTTTGCTCTGTCAAGTCAATATTTGTTGCAAAGTATCCAATGGACAAGCCTGGTTATATTGTCGTGGCGTCTCTTATATTCCTTCTGGGCTAGTGGCGTACATTGGCTGGTAATATGCCATACGGTTTCACCGTTTTGTCCACAGATTCTGCACTTATCACTTTCTGCTGTGTTGTCTATTCTTATCACTTTCTGCTGTATTGTCTATTCAATTATTATTATTATTATTATTATTATTATTATTATTGAGTGAGAGAGCAGTGCATGCCATCATACTGGGGTAAAATATACGAAGCCCATTATACCCATCATGACTACCCCTCTGATAAGGGTACACCAGGCACATGCATCACAACCATATGTGCGCGACATAGTGAACTCATACCAAGATAAACAGCGCATGACGTCGCAGGTGGGGCCCAATTAGAATTTTCTCCAGGTCGAATAGCCCATCCCGCTCAAAAGGTCCCCGAATAAGGGTTGTTTAAGGACGTTGAATGAAGCACCCATGTTTCCAAAGGTGAATTATTCAAACCCCAAAGAATTCCTCTCGACACATGGCTATGATGCTCCCCACTACTTCTGCTCATGATCAAAGATGCACATATCATCAGCCACCAAGGGACATGCTCAACTGGTTAAGGTCAAACAACTGACAAGCAAATCTGTAGTATTAAGCAGAATATTTGCTGTAGCCCATCTTTTATACCAAGACAAAACAATGTACATGATAACACTTCCAATCAATTAAGACCAGAAACCATGAGAACCACTGCCTGGTACTGCATCCAGGCATTTATTATTTATTATTATTATCATTATTATTATTATTATTATTATTATTATTATTATTATTATTATTATTATTATTATTCAGTAGTTTTATTTTTATAACGTGCTTTCACTTCACTACCGAGCGCGGCTCTGTGTGCCTTGGGTATGTGCTGTGGTTTGCTGTGATGCTCTTATGGTTACTGTATTGAAAGTGCTTTGTGTAGGATGTGTGCAGTGCCCAGTAGTGCAATTTTCTGTATGTTATATATATTTTTAAGTCCTGATGTTTTTGTTATGTATTTGTCTGAATATTTTTTTATCATACCTAAGGCGCCTACTATGATAGGAATTGTTTCTGTTTTTAGATTCCACATTCGAGTTACCTCTATTTCCAGGTCTTTGTACTTTGAAAGTTTCTCCATTTCTTTTAGAGAAACGTTGTCATCTGCTGGTATTGATACATCAATTAGAAAGCATTGTTTTTCTTCATGATCTCTGACAACTATATCTGGCGTATTGGCCTTAATTTCTCTATCTGTGTGTATTGGCATATCCCAGAGTATGGTTGCTTTCTCGTTTTCTGCGACCTTTTCTGGTGTGTGTTTATACCATCTTTTTTATGGTGTTATTCCATAGTGTTGGCATAGCTTCCAGTGTATATAGGTCTCAGCTCTGTCGTGTCTGTGAATATATTTCTTCTTAGCCAGGACTGGGCAGCCAGAGGTTATATGATTTATTGTTTCTCGTCCATCGCCACATATTCTGCAATTACTTGTTATGTTTCTTTTCATTAAATGTTTTTGGTAATTTCTGGTGGGGAGGCTTTGGTCTTGTGCAACAATTAAAAATCCTTCAGTCTCTGCTTTGAGTCCTGAGCTTCTCAACCATTGCTGGGATTTTTCTCTGTCTATTTCTTTTGCATTTAGTTTAGCCCAGTATTTACCATGTAGGGGATTTTCTTTCCATCGTTTTATCATGGTCCGTTGATGTTCTAGTTTTTTGTTTTGCTCGTGTTTTGTGGCTATTTTTATTAGTTTTCCTTGCTTCTGAAATAGGTATTTTTGCAGTCCTATGGTGGTTATTTTATAATAGTTTTCCAGCTGTATAAGACCCCTACCACCTTTTGTACGTTGTATATATAGCCTTTCTATGTCAGATTTTGGGTGGTGCATCCTAGATCCTGTCATTATTTTTCTTGTTTTCCTGTCTATTTTCGTTAGTTCGTTTCGTGTCCAGTTAAAGATATTGTAGCTGTAACTTATAACTGGGACGGCTAAAGTGTTAATACTTATTATCTTGTTTTTAGCATTGAGCTCTGTTTTTAGTATTGATCTAACTCGTCTATAGTATTCTTTCTTTATTTTCTCTTTCATTTGTGTGTGTTGTATCCTATCTAGTTCATTGATTCCTAAATATTTGTATGGCTGGCTTTCGTCTAGTTCTTTTATTTCATTGGCTTTATCTCGTGTGATGTTGCTACTTTTAACTAATTTTCCTCTTTTCAGGGTTGCTTTGGCACATTTTTTAAATCCGAATTTCATATATATTTCCTTGGTAAAGCCATGTACTGTCTGTAGTAGTGTTTCCAGCTCTTTGTCATTTCTAGCGTATAGTTTTAGGTCATCCATATATAAAAGGTGGCTGACTGTTTTGCCGTAACATTTGTATCCGCATCCAGTTCTATTTAGCAATTCAGTTGAAGGTGTGAGTGCCAGGCAAAACAGGAGGGGAGAGAGCGTGTCTCCCTGCAATATTCCCCTTCTAATGGGGATGGCTTTCGTTTTCACAAGTCCCTCTTTTGTTTGGAGCTGTAGCACTGTCTGCCATTTATTCATTGAGTGCCTTATGTATTTTATAATAATTGGTGCCACCTTGTTTATGGCTAGTGTTTCGAGAATCCACGTGTGGGGAACACTGTCGAAAGCCTTTTAGTAGTCCACCCAGGCCACGCTGAGGCCTTTCTTCTTTCTGCGGCTGTCTTCAGTTATGGCTTTATTGATCAATAATTGATATTTACAGCCGTATGAGCCCTTGCAGCATCCCTTCTGCTCTTCTGGAAACAGGTTGTTATTTTCCTGGTGCTTACTCAATCTCTGCGATATTATTGCAGTAAAGGCTTTGTAGATCGTAGGGAGACAGGTTATAGGTCTGTAGTTTTGTGGTTTCTCCGTTTCCGTGGATTTGGGAATTAAGATGGTTTTCCCTTTCGTGAGCCATTCAGGCATTGTCTGTGGCTCTGCTAGTATGTTGTTAAAGTTTTCTGCCAGCTTTTTGTGCATTCCTGTCAGGTGTTTTAACCAGAAGTTGGGGATCTTGTCGTGCCCAGGTGCCTTCCAGTTGCTTAGTCTTTGCAGTGTCTGGGTGACCTCGTCAGTTGTTATAGGGGTCCAGAGTTGCTCAGGTGCTAAGTTCGTTGTTTTAATGGTCCTTTTCTGAGGTTGTTGCTTCACCGACCATATTTGTTTCTAGAATTCTTCCAGTTCTTCTGCTGTTGGTTCTGCAGTAATGTCTATTTTATTATTACCCAGTTCTTGGTACAGTTTTTTTTTGTTCAAAGAAACGTTGGCGTTTCTCATATCGGCGGATCCTTTGTGCTTTGGCAAGGATATCTTGCTTTAGCTTTTCTTTTGCCTCAGGTAAGTCTTTTTCTGTAATGTTGTATTTGTACAGTATTTTTGTTTTCTTCTTGTTACTTAGTTGTGTAGATTGTCTACTAATTTCGTTGAGAATCGATAAATCTTTTCTGTTTTTTAAAATTTTGTTTTGGATATTATTTATCCACAAGGTCTGTTTGGGTGGTAGAACTCCTGTTCAGATGGGTTTGAGTGAGTATCTTGCTTCTTTTGTGGCTGCAATATTATTATTATTATTCAGTAGTTTTATTTTTATAACGTGCTTTCACTTCACTACCGAGCGCAGCTCTGTGCGCCTTGGGTATGTGCTGTGGTTTGCTGTGGTGCTCTTATGCTTACTGTATTGAAAGTGTTTTGCGTAGGATGTGTACAGTACCCAGTAGTGCAATTTTCTGTATGTTATATATATTTGTAAGTCCTGCTATTTTTGTTATGTATTTGTCTGAATATTTTTTTATTATACCTAAGGCACCTACTATGATAGGAATTGTTTCTGTTTTTAGATTCCACATTCGAGTTATCTCTATTTCCAGGTCTTTGTATTTTGAAAGTTTTTCCATTTCTTTCAGAGAAACGTTGTCAACTGCTGGTATTGATACATCAATTAGAAAGCATTTTTTTTCTTCATGATCTTTGACAACTATATCTGGTCTATTTGCCTTAATTTCTCTATCTGTGTGTATTGGCATATCCCAGAGTATGGTTGCTTTCTCGTTTTCTGTGACCTTTTCTGGCGTGTGTTTATACCATCTTTTTTCTGTTGTTATTCCATAATGTTGGCATAGCTTCCAGTGTATATAGGTCCCAGCTCTGTCGTGTCTGTGGATATATTCCTTCTTAGCCAGGACTGGGCAGCCAGAGATAATATGATTTATTGTTTCTTGTCGATCTCCACATATTCTACAGTTACTTGTTATATTTCTTTTCATTATGTGTTTTTGGTAATTTCTGGTGGGGAGGCTTTGGTCTTGTGCAGCAATTAAAAATCCTTCAGTCTCTGCTTTGAGTCCTGAGCTTCTCAGCCATTGCTGGGATTTTTCTCTGTCTATTTCTTTCGCATTTAGTTTAGCCCAGTATTTACCATGTAGGGGCTTTTCTTGCCATCGTTTTATCATGGTCCGTTGCTGTTCTAGTTTTAGTTTGGATTTCATTTGTTTTATAGCTTTTGTTGTTTCTTCTTCTTCTTCTTCGTATGTGTTAGGTAGATTGATTTCTTGTTTGTATTTGTCAGCTTCCTTAAATACTGAAAACAGTTTTTTGTTTTGCTCGTGTTTTGTGGCTATTTGTATTAGTTTCCCTTGCTTCTGGAGTAGGTATTTTTGCAGTCCTATAGTGGTTATTTTATAATAGTTTTCTAGCTGTATAAGACCCCTGCCACCTTCTGTGCGTTGTATATATAGCCTTTCTATGTCAGATTTTGGGTGGTGCATCCTATATCCTGTCATTATTTTTCTTGTTTTCCTGTCTATTTTACATAGTTCGTTTAGTGTCCAGTTAAGGATGTTGTAGCTGTAGCTTATAACTGGGACAGCTAAAGTGTTGATACCCATTATCTTGTTTTTAGCATTGAGCTCTGTTTTTAGTATTGATCTAACTCGTCTATAGTACTCTTTCATTTGTGTATGTTGTATCCTATCTAGTTCATTGACTCCTAAATACTTATATGGTTGGCTTTCGTCTAGTTCTCTTATTTCATTGGCTTTATCTAGTGTTATATTGCTACTTTTAACTAATTTTCCTCTTTTCAGGGTTGCTTTGGCACATTTTTCTAATCCGAATTTCATTTCTATTTCCTTGGTAAAGCCGTGTACTGTCTGTAGTAGTGTTTCTAGCTCTTTGTCGTTTTGTGCATATAATTTTAGGTCATCCATATATAGAAGGTGGCTGACTGTTTTTCCATAGCATTTGTAACCGCATCCAGTTCTATTTAGCAATTCTGTTAAAGGTGTGAGTGCCAGGCAGAACAGGAGTGGAGAGAGCGTGTCTCCCTGGAATATTCCTCTTCTAATGGGGATGGCTTTCGTTTTCACAAGTCCGTCTTTTGTTTGGAGCTGTAGCACTGTCTGCCATTTGTTCATTGAGTGCTCTATGTATTTTATGATAATTGGTGCCACCTTGTTTATGGCTAGTGTTTCCAGAATCCACGTGTGGGGAACACTGTCGAAAGCCTTTTGGTAGTCCACCCAGGCCATACTGAGGCCTTTCTTCTTTCTGCGGCTGTCTTCAGTTATGGCTTTATTGATCAATAATTGATCTTTACAGCCGTATGAGCCCTTGCAGCATCCCTTCTGCTCTTCTGGAAACAGGTTGTTATTTTCCAGGTGTTTACTCAATCTCTGCGATATTATTATTATTATTATTATTATTATTATTATTATTATTATTATTATTATTATTATTATTATTATTTTATGTTTGACTTTTGTTTTGCATTTGTACAAGTTGGATCCAAGTCTCACCCAGAAACCTCAAGAGACAACAAGTTAGAAGTTCATGTAGGTGTTATGCATAGGGTACCATATATTTGGATTTGTACATTTGGATTTGTACTAGAGAATGTTTAAGAAACCATAAGACAATTGTGTTTGTTTTAAAATTTGAGATCACATAGACAGTATTTTACGTAGGATATGGGCAGTTCCCATGAGCACTATCTTTTGAACTTCAGCCATTTTAGGGTTTCCTGGTATCTGAGCTAGGTAGTAATCAGCCCGTTTCGCTGTCATTCCCAGGGCACCTATGACAATAGGTATTGTTTTCGTCTTCAGATTCCACATTTTGCTAATTTCTATTTCAAGATCGAACTCGGATCTTTGTGGTTATTGTCACTGCATGTCGAAATCTTTAAAAAAAATGTTAATGTATCATATAGATGTAATTTTTGACGCTGAATCCGAATTTCTTATTTATTTATTCTAGAAAAATTTTGCGAAAATGTTACAGGTGTTCAAAGTTTAATAATTTTCAGAATTTTCAGCCAATCAGAAAACAGCACGTTCGCTGCTTCTTCCATCATCTGTCACAGTAGCGAGAAATTGGGGTGGGGGAATGTCAAAACATTAAACTAGCTCCAGTAAACAGTATAAAACATTAAATGATTCACGCGCAAATTAAATATTTAAAAGCTACGAGCAAACCAACAGGAGTTGCTAGAAATAACAGCCAAAACATTAAAATATATACGAGCAAACTAAACAGTGAAAACAGTGAAAAACATTAAAACATTCACGTGCAAATTAAATATTTAAAAGCTACGTGTAAACCAGGAGGAGTTGCTAGAAAGAACAGTCAAAATATTACTTAAAACACATTTATTAGTTTAAAAAATTCAAGAACGGAAATTTGCAATACACACTAGGATTTTATAAAATAAATTATTTTTCACATATCTCCTTCTCCACATAAATTCACAATCAACCATGGAATGGTGTGTCCCACACCAGCGTTTGTTTCCACGCTTTAAAGATGCCTAGGTACTCTCAATTTGTTGAGTGTGAGTCCAATGTTTTGGGTTTATACATTCAATGCTGCTATGGTTCACAGTTTTATGTTTGAAATCATAGCTCACGATTTCTAGGATATGTTTATTTCTGGCATGAGATTTAGCTGCTATGTCTTGTAGGTAGAACGACTACGTAGAAGTTTCATTTTCTCCCCATTACAAATACTGTGAGTATTGTTCTCTACCGCAGAACAAATTATGTCATCCATATTTGCAGATCCACCTTTATCAACTTGGCTGCCAACAAAGCACCAGCCTCTCTTTCTCTTTCTCTTTTTCTCTCTCTCCTCTCCTACTCTCTCCCCTTTCTCTTATCATTCACTCTCATTCACTCACTCATTCTCAGACTCATATTTCTTCTCCCACTCACTCACTCACTCGTTCACTCATTACTTTGTCTCATCTGATTTTTTTTTCTCTTTTTCACAGAATCTCTTTCCCACTTCCTCTGTCTCTCTAATTTTTTTCTTGCTCTCTCATTCATAGAACCCTCTTACTGACTCCCCCATTACTTTCCCTCTTCTCTCATTACTGTGTGTGTGTACGTACGCGTGCATTTGTGTTTGTGTGTGTGTGCGTGCGTGCGTGCGTACATGTGTGTGTGTGTGTGTATGTGTGTGTGTGTGTGTGTGTGTGTGTATGTGTGTGTGTGTGTGTGTGTGTCTACATGCACATGCATGTATATGACGGTTACAAACAAAGATTAAATGGTGAGAAGGCGAGTATATATCTTCAATATTAATGAAGGTTATTAACTGAGTTTACGTCTGGGCGCCTTCCAAAAGTCAGTGCATTGCCGTTGTAATGCTGAATTTTACACCTAAATTCAAAAAGATCAAAACATGAATGCTCGTTTTCGAAAAGATTTAATAAGTTTCTTCACCGGTCACTCATTTTCCGACGTTTTTTGTATTGGTAGACAGGATTTATTTTATTCCACCCTCATTTGGCGTAGCTAGCATATGTTGCCGCCCAGGCCAACCTTTTTTTTTTACTTCATCACTTCATCACCTTCCTCCAAGATAACTGTTTCCACACCTATCGCACTGGAGGAATGTGGCCTTTTGAATTTCAGCTAAAGTAGAGCGCATGACGATAAAGCTTGTTATTAGTGATGGTGGTGGTGGTGGTGAGGATGATAATGATGATTATAAGACAATGGAATTTACATGAAGAGTAACAATCACATTTATGTGATTGTGGAGAATTTTAAACAGGTTGGCTACTGCAATGAACATTGATTCGAATTCTAAATTACTGGCAAAATTCTCCGCCTAAAGGTGGATGCTCGTGTTTGATGAGCGTAACAAGAGAGTATATTTCTCTGTTATTCCATCACATACTCCGCCATCCTGTTCTACCCGCTCTCGCTACCCACTAAGATTTCTACTCCACGTTGCAATACACACACTGCCTTACTCCTACATACGCGCACACACACAAACTATATATATATATATATATATATATATATATACTACACTATCTCAAGGTTGCCATATGACGTGTCTTGTACCTCTGTACAAACATTTATCTTCTTTCTACTCTGCAACAGCATTAACAGCAGCCACAGCAACGACAAAAACAAACAACAACGCCGATGACGATTACAACAACACCACGAATATTTATTTCTTTATTGCTCACAGGGGGCTAAACACAGAGGGGACAAACAAGGACAGACAAAGGGATTAAGTCGATTACATCGACCCCAGTGCGTTACTAGCACATATTTAATCGACCCCAAAAGGATGAAAGGCAAAGTCGACCTCGGCGGAATTTGAACTCAGAACGTAACAGCAGACAGAATATTGCTAAGCATTTCGCCCGACCTGCTAACGATTCTGCCAGCTCGCCGCCCTGACCACAATACGAATATTGACATTCTCAACAATTAACAAATTCAGCACATGATCGCTCAATCTGCTAGAAACAGCAAGCAAATTTCCCTCAAATCAAGGTATATGTTGTAGTAAAAATAGCCTTGAAAGGTTTAAAGGAACAAATTGACGCCAGAAATTATTTAAAAGTCTGGTACTTATTGATAGTATGTCTGAAATAAGACAGAATGGTTAGATCCGGCCTCACCTGGAACTTAACAACTGTTCCTGAATTTCAACTGAATATATTTTGTATTAAAAGTAGTAAACGGAAAAAACAATTCAAATTTTAAATTTTATCATCTAGCCGATGTCGAACTAGAAAATACGATAATTAGAAGCCGAACAATGGCTGTTGGAAAAATAGCACTAACAACAACAGTAACCCCCAAGGATGAAAGGCAAAGTTGACCTTGACAGGATCTGAACTCAGTAAAAAACTGCTAAAAATGTCATTAGACATTTTGTCCGACGCGCTAACGATTCTACTAATCCGTTTCATTTAATAATGATGATAATTGTTTCAAATTTTAACACAAAGCCAGCAATTTTGGGGGATGGGTAAGTCACTTACATAGATCCCTGTGCTCAACTGGTATTTATCTTATCGACCCCTAAAAGGAAGAAGACAAAATGACCACGGCAGGAGTTTAACTTAAACGGGTGGAAGAAAAGTTGCAACGCCTTTTTTTCCGATTTCGCTGCCTTTAATAATGATTATGATCCTTTCTACTATAGGCACAAGGCCTGAAATTTGAGTGGAAGGGGTAAGTCGATCACATCAATTCCAGTACTTGACTGGTACTTAATTTATCGACTCCGAAAGGATGAAAGGCAAAGTCGATCTCGGCGGAATTTTAACTCAGAACGTAAAGACGGGGAGAATACCGTCAAGCATTTTGGCCAGCTCGCCGCCTTTTTAATGATGATAATCCTTTCTACTAAAAGCACAAGGCCTGAAAATTTTGGGGAGGAGACAAGTCAATTATATCGACCCAGTGTTCCACTGGAACTTAATTTATCGACCCCAAAAGGATGAGTGGCAAGGTCGACAACGACAACGGTAACAAAGTTGACAACAGTGGTTGTGATAATGGTAGTGAGAAGAGAAAGCAAAAGAGAATAGGTGCAGGAGGAAGAGGAGGAGGAGGAGGAGGAGGAGGAGGAGGAGGAAGAGAAGGAGGAGGAGGAGGAGGAGGAGGAAGAGAAGGAGAAGAAGAAGAAGAAGAAGAAGAAGAAGAAGAAGAAGAAGAAGAAGAAGAAGAAGAAGAAGAAGAAGAAGAAGAAGAAGAATGTAAATAAAATTCTTAGAAAAGTCATCGGAAGTTATATTGCTAATGATGATGATGATTGTGGTCGTAGATATTGTGGTGGTGGTGGTATAGTATTGATGGCGTTGGTGCTGATGGTGGTGGTGGTTATGACGTCGGTGTTGTGTTGGTTATGAGGTTGTTGGTAGGGATGGTGATGTTTGAGGTAATTAAGGCAGAGGAGAAAATAAAGAGGAGAAAAAGAGAGAGAATAGAGGGAGAGAAGGTAGGCGGGAGAAACAGACAGTAAGAGACAGACAGAGAGGAAGGAAGGAAGGAAGGAAGGAAGGATTTCGTAGTGAAATGTGAAGGTCCTTAGTATACTGCTTCTTTCTGGAATTATGCCAAAGATAACTTTACAGTTTTTGTTCTGAATGCTTGTAAAAGGGAAGGTGAGAGGAGAGGCAACTAAACTGTTCTGTTCCGATTACCTCAACCACCTTCCAACGTCACCATCTTCACC
Source organism: Octopus bimaculoides (assembly GCF_046866305.1). Classification (NCBI taxonomy): domain Eukaryota; kingdom Metazoa; phylum Mollusca; class Cephalopoda; order Octopoda; family Octopodidae; genus Octopus; species Octopus bimaculoides. Next base: position 20,347,261 of record NC_142952.1, read on the forward strand.
ATCAACATCATGTATTCAACCACAAATCATCATAATTGTCGTCGTCGTCGTCACCACTACCACCATCACAACCACAATCATCGAATGTTTCTGTAGTGGAATGATATCAAAGGGTTACTATAAGTGGAGGAGTTGTTTAGAAGGGTTGTACTTTTTTTCTAAGACATAAAATACTTATACCAAATATTTTTAAAATACAGTTTTGATAAAATCTTTGTTGTGTTCAGAATATGAGAAGGACATTATGTTATCGATGAGAAGAAACACAACTGATGATGCACCCAAGTTCCAATATAATTTCTTTATATAATTCCTCATCTTTTTAAATAGTTTTCATAAAAATTTGCTAGTCCATGCAAATATACTAAAAGGGACAAATGTTAGATGGCATATTATAAGAAAATATAAATAAACTACTGTGCAAAATTCACTGTTATTTATATTATTTATTAATTATTAAATTTTGCTCTAAATATTATTCCAGCCATAAAACAATATCATAAAGTGCGTTTAAAACTTTTTAGAGGTGTTACTTGAGTAAGATAGCGGGGACAAGATGAGGTCTCGAAATGAACCCTATTTTCCCCATGTGTTGTATTATTCATTTATCATCAATTCAATTAAAACTGCAATTTTTTAAGCAAACACCTTTAATAAACAAAGATAAACGTATTATTTTTGTCTTCTGTGCTGCGTGGTGTGTTTATGATGTTGAGTATAATGGTTATCTGTATTTTATGTTCCCAGATGTTGCTAGTTAGAAGGAAGATGGTACCTAGGAACAACTCCAAGTATTTTTTTGTTGTTGTTGCCTGATGTTTATACTTAATTTGTTTTAGCCACCACAGCTAAAGTCCTTCATCGTTGAGGGATATTTAGTTATTATTTCTTGTGGGTCGGACGACGCTGAACGAAGAGATTTCTTCTTTTTCAGTCATAATTAAGTGATGCACATACGAGGTGTTGCTGAAAAGTTTCTGGCTTCACGTAAAAGAAAATACAGGAGGGTCAGTTAATTATGATTTTATTCAATATATTCCCCTCCCAGATTCACATAGTTATTGCCGCGGTCCTTCGGTTTTTCTAAGCCCTGTAAAAGAAAACTCGAAAGGTTGGACCTCCAGTCAGGCCTCTATAGCAGCGATCACTTCCGAATCGGAATCAAATTTCGATCTCATGAGATATTTCTTCAGTTGCAGAAAGTGGTGATAGTGGGAGGAGGCCAAGTCAGGAGAGTAAGGTTGGTGGTCTCCCAATTCGAAGCCAATGTCGTGTATTTTCCGTAGATTTTCATATGCTGTGTGTGTTGGTGCATTGTGCTACAAAAACAGGACACCACGGCTCAACTTTTATCCTTTTATATGTTTCAGTCATTTGACTGCGGCTATGCTGGAGCACCACCTTTAGTCGAACAAATCGACCCCAGGACTTATTCTTTGTAAGCCTGGTACTTATTCTATCGGTCTCTTTTGCCGAACTGATGTTGGTGTGTTTACGTCCCTGTAAACGCACCAACATCGGTTGTCAAGCGATGGTGGAGGGACAAACACAAACACAGACACACGCAAACACACACACACACACATACACACACATGTATATATATATATATATATATATATATATATATATACGACAGGCTTCTTTCAGTTTCCGTTTACCAAATCCATTTACAAGGCTTTGGTTAGCCCAAGGCTATAGTAGAAGACACTTGCCCTAGGTTCCACGCAGTGGGACTGAACCCAGAACCATGTGGCTGGTAAGCAAGCTACTTTATTTCATTTTATTTGCCATAAAGGCAGTACATAGAGTAGCTGCGGGCCGGACAATACATTAATGAATGAAAATGAAGTGACATAAATGAATAAATGAGAGACGAAACCCAACGCCCGCCGATTGGATTTTTCTCGAAAACATATTTTCTTTTTTAATAAATCAATATGAGGTTTCAAACCTCTTACAAAGGGGAGGTACTAAAACCTCTTACTTAACATTAAAAAAAAAAACACAATTAAGGTTTTAAACCATTACAAATAATGCAATAAGACGCGGTTTCAAACCTACTTAACGAGGTTTTTTCACCTATTCATCGATATATCCATCAATATATCTATCATTATCTTCAGTGCCGCTTGAGTTCCCGTAACCCGCCATTTCCCATGCCTCATTCATGTACGGCATATGTCATGTTAGGGTCAACCGGCCATATGCGACAATCCTCTTTAATTATTCTAAGCTTTTCCCACACGGACATCCTTATGACCTCCACAGCTATCTGCGGAGGCCATTCGGGATCCCGTGTGCAGGCCATATCTACTGTCTCTTTATGTTCTTCTACTATTTTTTCTATCTCCCCGCCCTTGTAGAAAAAGATAAGTAATTCTTCATCGTCAGGAGTGGGGATCGTTTCTTCCACCGTTGGTGGCACAACTTCGGGACATGCAGACGGCACATTATCGTCCACCTGCAATGACCCGTTCTTCTTTCTTTTTTTCTTTTCTTCTTGACTTCGGGAGAGTGGAGCTTTTCCGCTTTGTCCGGAGTCTCTCCCCCACCTCCCGAAGCCTTAGGGTCCTTCGGTGGGCAACCATTGTTGGCCACCTTCTTTTTTTCCTTTCTTCGAGGAGGTTTCCACCTCCTCGACTTCTTCCGTCTCTCCCTTCAGTGGGGGAGCGGAGAGAACTACGTTTATTAACTGCTCCAGGACACTACTCTGATCCTGGGGACAGTTTTTCTTAATGTGGCCAGGCTCCTGGCACAGGTGACACTTGGGTGGGGAGCGTCCCTCAAGGATCACCGGATACCTGTGCCCGGCCATCTTTAAAAAATCTGGGAAGACCAGATCTTTGGCTGATTGGGTCAACAGGGTCAAAACAGCTTTTGACCCAACCCAATGAACCGTAGGCAAATTTTTTACGTTTAAGAGCTTGGCTCCGCTTCCACCCAGACTCCGACGGATAGTATCTTCTATCCAATCGGGTTCTATGCCGGGTGACAGCCCACAGACCCAAGCTCTAGTTAATTTCTTCCCACAGTATGTGGGAAGAAACAGAATTTTTTGCGCAAAATTGCGAGCCACCTCAGGGGTGTCAAATAGCAACCAAACCGTTGCGTACTTGACACCCCTGGCCATAAACTTAATATTCTGCCAACTCTTTCTCGATTTTAACTTGGGGAAAGACCGTGATGTTGTCGAGTGACCTAGAGTACGTCCTCAACACCACCATTCTTTCCCTGAAGTCGTTTAATCACTGCTTGTGTGAGACAATCTCCCACTCCAAAGCAGTAGTCTTCTCTGTTAACTTTTTTCCTGCCATAACTAAAAGTTTTAATAGGAAATAATTGTTCACAAAAGTCTCAAAATAATGACAGTTCAGAAAAAAAGAAATAGTTCAATAAACGAAACAAAAAACAGTTAAAAAAGAGGAGGAAGAGAAAAACAAGGGAAACAGTTCAAGGAAAAAATAAAGAAAGAGAAAAAAAAAAAAAAAAAAAAAGGAAAAACACAAAATCCTCGGCAGGAACAAAATGAGCTACAACGTACTCCAGCCCTGACTTAAACTGGTATTCCGTTGCAGTCAAATAAATATACAAATGTCCTGGTCCGTAATCCAGTGACCGAAGTAGGATGAAATGACCCTAATCTCTCTCTCTCTCTCTCTCTCTCTCTCTCTCTCTCTCTCTATATATATATATATATATATATATATATATATATATATATATATATATATATAGTGAAAATTTACAAAAAAAAACAAAAAAAAACAACAAAAGACGAAGACGGATGTGTGAACAACAAACAGATGTATTAGTTTAATGCCCGGGAAGTGAGAAAGTCTTTTACGTTTCGAGCCTACGCTCTTCCACAGAAAGTAACACAGAAATAAACAGGGAGAGAAAATAGAAAAGGTATAGTGGCTAGCGATCTATCATGGCGAATGCCAGACAGAGGATTCACACGGGAGAGCTAGGAAGAAGGGGAGATAATAAAGTAGTGGTGAACCCAAAATGAAGGTGCGCATGCGTGTGTATGTGAGAGCGTGTATGTGCGTGTGGAGGGAGCTGGTGACATTGACGTGTGCGTGTGTGCATGTGTAGGTGTGTGGATGATGGTGTAGGTGCTGGGAAGTGGTCATTGCTAGTGTGTGTGCTGGTGTGGGTGCTGGGAAGTGGTCAGTGCTAGTGTGTGCGGGTGGTGTGATGTAGTGTAGTGTGGTATGATTGTGTGGTGGTGTGGTGGTGTGGTGTGGTGGTGTGTGTTGTGGTGGTGTGTAGTGTGGTGGTGTGTAGTGTGATGTGGTGTTGGGGTGTGGGGGAGGCGAGAGTGGGGGAAACAAGGTTGGGGTCTAAGGGATGGGGTGGAGTGGTATGGGATGTATAGGGATGGTGGGGTTGGACTGTGTAGGGGTGGGGTAACGAAGGAGGAGTGACGATGAAAGGAGAGGGGAGAAGGGAGAGGGGAGAAGGGAGAGGAGAGAGGGGAGAAGGGAGAGGGTGAGTAGGAGTGAAGAGAGGAAGTAGGTGCCAGAGCAAGAGAGGAAGTAGGTGCCAGAGCAAGAGAGGAGAGGTTGGTCGGGGGAAGTAGGTGTGATAGGAAGAGAGGGGAGAGGAGGAGGGTTAGATGAAGAGGGGAGAAGAGTTGAGCCCATGTGGCGCAAAGGAGCGAAGAGAGAAGATTAATCCCTGCTCACAGCGAAGACGGGAGTTCGGATGGCCCCTGTGCAAGGACAATCCGAACACAGACAGGTGTAAAGAGTGACCGGTAGAGTGGAAATGGCGCGAGACCGGGGTCTCGTTGCCGAGTTGGATGTCTCGGAGGTATTCTGCGAACCGGTCAGCCAAGCGGTGTCCGATTTATAGAGGACAGAGAAAGCAGGAGATGCAGTAGATGGCGTTGCTAGAAGTGCAGGTGAAGGAGTCAGTGACATGATAGGGTCGATGATGGGTGCCAGTGAGGAGGGTGGTGGTGTTGGAGAGGTAAGGGCAAGTGCGGCAGCATGGGTGGGAGCAGGGTAACGAGCCGGGTTGGGAGGTTGGGTTAGGGAAGAAGCTGTGGACCAAGAGGTCTCGTAAGTTGTGGGCACGTTTGAAGGAGGGGAGGGGTCAGTTAGGGAAGATGTGCGAATTGGAGGGGTCGGACTGGAGTCGCCGGAAGGCTCGGAGAATGGTGAGTTGGAGAGGTAGGGCGGTGGGGTGGTAGGTGAAGGGAAACGGGATACGGGTGACGGCGGGGCGGGTGCGGTGGGAGAGAGCAGATGCACGGTCCACGGAACGTGCTCTGGCAAGGGCGGTGTGGATAGTGGTGAGGGGATATCCACGTAATGACAGTTGGAATCTTATTCATTAATTCATGGTTAATTCTTGCTACTGTCTCATTTTTTGGATTAAGAATTGCCCTTTTACACAGCCATTTATGTGAATTATAATTATTACTTAAGTCTGGCAATACCCTGTTCTTCAATCGAGCTGAGGAATTCATCATGATAGTAATATGAGCCAAACTGATATCATCATTCCCATCAAGTGGTACTTTCCCATTTCCTAATTGGAGAAGTCAGGTTGAAAACTTTTTTGCACATTGGTCCCCATGTAATGAAGCTGGTACGTTAATATTGAAGGAGAATTTCAGTACTTTATTCCGTAGGTGTGAAGACTTAATGCATGCTTTTATTTCATCAGATCTTATTCGTCTCAGAATGACTGGTAATGTCTGTCTGAAGTCTCCTGATAAAAGTAATGTAACTCCTTCCATAAATTTATTGTTGTCTCTGATGTCCTGTAAGGTGTTACCAAGAGCTTCCATTGCACCTCTATGTGACATGGTATATTCATCTCAAATGATAAGGTGGCATTGGCACAACACTTCTGCTGAACCTGAATCTTTGTTTATGTTAAAAATTAGTCTGTCACTTGTGACCAGATTTAGTGGTAACTTAATAGCAGAACGGGTTGTTCGCCCTCCTGTGAGAATGGTGGCAGCAAAGCCAGACAATGGTACAGCAAGTGCAATTTTTTTTTGCCTTACTTTGGAGAGAAGTAATGTTACAAATGTCTTACGTGTGTCACCGGGAGCATCAAGAAAGAGAATTCCTTTGCTTTTATCTGACGATTGTGGATTCCACCCGCACACACACACACACACACACACACACACACACACACACACACACACACACACACACACACACATACACACAGAGAGATACATATACATGCAGTATCAAACCACAGATGAAATGGAGGTGGGTGTGTGTGTGAGAGAGAGAGAGAGAGAGAGAGAGAGAGAGAGAGAGTGAGTGAAGGGGTGTATTGTCATATATACGTACATACATAAATAATAGGCGTACATCTTTCGTATGAGTGTGTGTGAGAGAGAGAGAATGCCACTTAGACATCACTGTCCCTCTCTCACACACACTCATACATACAGAAAAGATGTATGCATATGTATTTATGTATGTACGAATACATGACAACACACCCCTTCACTCAGTTACACACACACAGACACCATACATAAATGTATACAAATATACATACAAAAACACGTGTGCGTGTGTGACTTATAAATACATAGAGCTGAACAAGGCGTGAAAAAGAAAATAAATTTTTAAAAATTACGTAAATAAACTAAGTGTGCGAGTTCCAGCAAAATAATGGCCCATATTTTTTTGAGCGGCACATGTTTAATTGCAAAATTTTAACGTGATATTTGTGTAATAAAGAAATCAAATCTGAGGGTGTGTGTGCGTGGGGAGAGAGAGAGAGAGAGAGAGAGAGAGAGAGAGAGAGAGAGAGAGAGAGAGAGAGAGAATATTGCAAACAATGAATGAGATGGAGATGGAATGAAAAATCGTATAAATAAAAGTGTCTTGTACCGAATATTTAAATTTGTGAACTTAGTAAATATTTCTTTCAGTAATTTATTGTAGTTGTTTACAAATAGCGAATTAGAACTTGAAATGAAAGCATCAAAATTTAGAGAGGGACAGACTTCGCTGTTTTTATATCAATACCGGAAGTTGACATTGAGAAACCTTTTTAAAGCAGTGAATCTAATGTAAAGAATTTCATTAAAAAATATCCATTTTCTTGAAAGTTAAGACGAATTGAAGTAGACTCGGGTGAATTTTCAGAAAATTCCCACCCTCTCCTAAAACTAACTACCGCACAAAAATTTTATATATTCGAAATTGACATGATAGAACACATATTCGTAGAAAATTATTTTAAAAATGTCCATAATTCTGAAAGTTATGATCATGGAAACTGTGTTGGGGCAGAAATCTGTTCGACAGGCAGGAAGTAAATAAGAAATTTTAACGAAAAAAAAAAAAGTATTGAGGGGGTCGAAGGAAAATTTGTCACTCAGTGAACCAAAGAGTCAGTATCGAAGGAACCAGAAAGAAACCGTCAACGACAGGAAAACACAAGACCGCACGGATTGAAGTGAAATTATGAAATTACATCAGTAATTGTGAACTTGTTTCTGTCAGTATTTGTCGTTTTTTGTTTGTAAATAATGATTGAAAACTTAGATTTACAGTGAAAACAATAACATGGAAGTTGAATAATGGCGGATGAAAATTGAAAGTGAAAAGAATAGGGTCCATAAAATGAAAGTGAAAGCAAGAGATATAGACAGAGAGATAGAAATAAACAAAGATGGATAGAGAGATATACATAAAGAGATATGTTACGTCACTGACGCTAGAAAACCGGAGGTAAAAATATAAAAATCTTTGAAAGACTTGAATGTAATATAAAAAGCAATATTTTTTTATTTTAAAGAATTTTAAATAAAAAAATCAAATGAAGACCCTAAAATATGTCCGAGATCAAATTATTCGTGCATTACAAATATGGAAGTAGTTGGTGAAACCGTTTTCGCATGAAAAGTGAATACGTACACGTCTCTATTTTATATATATACTAGCAGCTAAACCCGGTTTCACCCGGTCTGTTTGGATGATGTGGCCGTGATCATTTTTGGTTAGGCATAATCTATAACAGCGTTTCTCAACCTTATCATTTAGGGTCTCCTGTTTCGATTGAAAGATATATGAAATGGACGTGCGTGCGTGCGCGCGCGTACGTGTGTGTGTGTATGTCAGAGAGAAAGAGGGTGAGAAAGAGAGATAGAGTGAGTAAGTGAAGTTGTGTGTCATTGACTTACGTTGGCTGGCACGGCAAGTACGAAGCTTTTGAGGTGACAGATGACTGGGGTGATTTGGAAGGTGTGAAGAAATGCCGCATTTTCAGTGGATCGCTTCTTTGTAGGCAACGTTTCTCGTTTTCCCTTCTGATGCACAAATGCATAGACTTTATGGCCTGCCAACACAGGAGCATCCAACGTAAAGTTGATCGTGGGAGAACACTTGCTCTGTGAGATTTAAACCAACTATTTGCAATGATTAACCCTGTGCCTTATTTATTGTCATTGCAAAGAAGAGTTTGATAGGAAATTGAAGCCGCTTAAACTTGTAGATCGTATCGGAGGGAGTGAGGGACATTGGAGTTATAAGAACATCTTGAACAGCAGCCGGTCCATTCAAGATGGTTGCCTGTAGAACTCGGGAGTATAATATTTTGATTATCATGCGCGTGCCGTTACACATTATTGGAGCATCCAAATTCCGCAGCAGCATGATGGGCGCGTCAACCTTAAGATGGCGTTCGTGGGGTGGAAGTCCTGCGGGCGTTTGGGAATTTAGGAATTCTGTTGTGAAAATGGTCGTATTATCCGAGTTTTCATGCGTGTCAATGGACTTGAAGAAGAGTTTTTCTCCAGGAAGCAGATCGAGAAGTTTGTTATTGGTAGCGGTCGACTGTTTTATTGTGAGGCGCCAAAATTGCTCTTCCTTGTAGGCAAGTGTCAAGGCTTTGGTTTGCAATGTCAGGAAAAACGGAAGAAATCAAATCATCGACGGTAGGCACAAAGTTACCAAATGGTAAATGGATGAAACCATCAGCATCGCCAGCTGCAGTTCCATTACCAGCATCGGGAAGCTGCGCTGAGAATGTGGCTGCGTTTTCGTCGCCATGCACGTGAACTCTCATGTTCGTAGTCAGGTGAAGTTTCTCGATGTGTTGCCATCAGTAGGATGATTTTATGGAAGTATTTACCTCGTCAGCTCTTGTCCCCCGTGGAATGACAGGTAGAGTTTGTCGGAAGTCACCAGCAAGTAGAACAGTCACTCCACCCATCACTCTCATATTGCGTCTCAGGTCTTGAAGAGACCGATCTAGCGCCTCAAAAGCCGTCTTATGACTCATGGTTGCCTCATCCCAAATGATAAGGCTGCACTCATTCAGAAGATTTCCCATGGCTGAGCCATGACTAACATTGCAAGTCGGATTTTCCTGTTTGGTCAAGTCTAGTGGTAATTTGAAGGCTGAGTGTGCCGTACGACCGCCATGCAGTAGAGTTGCCGCGATGCCGCTGTATGCAACCGTTATGGCAGTCCGATTTTCCTGGCGAATTTTGGCGAGCAGGAGGTTCATGAGAAAAGTTTTTCCGGTTCCGCCGGGAGCATCCAAGAAAAAAAGTCGTCCGTCGTTGGAATTAACACTGGAGAGGATCCTGTTGTATGCAATTCTCTGTTCTTCCAAAAGTCTAGGCTCATCCTGAGCAACCTGTGCCACCATTTCTTGCGTGTTGTAGCTCAACTCTCGCATGTACTCAGCAGCTAAAGCATTTGGAATGTCCCGCGGAATCGACAAACCGAAATATGAAACGCCAACACCTCCCATAGCTTGCAGTCGCGATTGCAAATCGAGGAGGGCTTTGTTGTAGATGACGTCATTAAAGTCGAATGCAGCTGTTGGATCTTCGGCTTGAAGTCGTCGGAGAGGGTTAGACACATTACTGAATAGCAAGATGAGACAAAATATTCGGCGCATTGCTTCTGGTGTCCTCCATTCGGCGGCCTCTTCCAATGCCGTGTTCCAGAGACCGTCATCCTCGAGCAGTCCCCGTCGCAAGCAAGCTTCCCTGTAAGTGCAACACATTTGTCCTTCGAATGACCTGACGTCGTCAAACGATGTTGGGCCTTTCACATGAAACAGAAGCATCCGCAAAAGAAAGCACTCCTGATCCTTTGGGTGTACAGTGTGGACACGACCGATCATATTTCCTTTGTGGATTGCCTCACCGACCTCATCGTTGATTCGCATTCCCTGCCGCCGCCTTTGCCACTTTTTGTTAGTCCAAGTGAAGTAGGACGGCACATCAGCGTAAAGTAGAGTTTGCGCAAAGGAATCGGAAGTACACAACTTAAAAAGGCATGTAAGTGTATTTCCAGTGGCTGTTTGATTACATTTGTGGCGGTTTTCTCAGTGAAGTAAACACGTTGCCCATTTTTTAAGTGTACATGTAAGCCGAATACAGCTGGAGAGGACTGGTGAATATCAAAACCTAGAATGCACCATGCCGCCATATTGGACGAAATATACCTGCCCATGTCGTATTGAAGGATTTCATCGTTGGCCGTCTCTTCATCCTGCACATCCAAACAGCCATGTCACCACCCTTGTTTACATATTTGCATATGTACTTGATACCTTTAATCGAGGTGTAAGATTCAACGTTGATGTGGGCGTTGAAAGTTTTAATGAAGAAAGGGCTGTACGGAACAACCATACTGTTGTCGATATCAATGTCTTTGCCCTTTATCCTTTTTTCGCCGAAATTCCTCCAAAGTCAGGGGCACGTCGTCGGTAAATTGAGTAACCGTCAATACCAGTACATGTAGCCCTGCTGAAAGCCCTGGGATAGTGCTTTGAACATCTATTGCTTTCCGTACATGGAGAATTAGGATTCAAGGTACCACAGGGCCCGTGTATTATATGCGCCGACACGATTTTGAATAGCTGCAAGTCGACATTAGGGTCAGGCAGTTCTGCACATATAATCTGATCGATGTTCGCAAGTCGGATTCTTTCTTGGCACCAAATCAGTATATGGGCGTGTGGAAAACCCCGCTTTTGCCATCTACAGTGTACATCTACGCGTTAAGTTTTCCGTAGACATTGCCATGTTGCAATAGTCACATGAATTTCTGCAATTTTCCATGGAAAACTCTGGTCACTAAGTCGTGCCTGTCGCATGCTGCCTGGCCCTTGAATAAGTTTTCCTTTATCTCTCGCCAAGTTGAGTTGCACGTAAAGGTGATGAAGAGGTCAGGTCCGCCAAATTTACGGACATATGCCATGGCATCCTGTGTGCGCTGATGCATGTACCGTGGAGACCCGGTATAGCTGGAAGGAAGTATGACCGGAAGGCCAATGTTTCTTGCATTACCGTACATCTGGACTTGATCCTTAAGGTTAAAATATCGATCCACACGCAATTTCTTTTGATTCTGACGAATATAAAGAAGCCTTTCACCTTCAATCTTGGCAAACATGTCAACCAAGAATTGATTTGTGACTTCCTTGTACTGCAGCAGTTGGTTGAACTGACCTTCTCTGACCATAAGACGAAAGGCATAGAATTCCTTGCATGAAACAGTCTTTGTTAATTCAACACCCGTCATTGAATCAACATGTCGTAGCTCAAAGTTGTAGCCATCCTCTCCAAAGGGAAACAGAAGCGGGTACTGCAGGCAGTCGTACAACCGATGGGTTTTCGAAACAAAGGACAGTCGGCTATCGCGGTGCTGGAGGATAGTATCATGCTTGCCATTTTCTTCGCCAATTATGATTGCTGCAACTTCGTTGGTAGTTGGAGTATTGAAACGTCGCGGGTGCTCACCAGCAGGTCACCTGTGAGCTTTAATTATCAATTTTAGCTCAAGTTGGGCTTCCAAAAGCTCCAACGCATTCTTGAATTTGTTGACATCAGGGTGTGTTGCATGAAGCATCTGTTGGAGCTCAGCAGCAATTGCTGCGTCAACATCTGAATTTCTGTTGCACCGTTGGATAATTTCTGCTTTTAAACAATCCATGAAGAAAATCTGCAAGAACTTGGGTTCCTTGGTAGGCTGAGAACAAAGATTGCCCATGCGGTGGTAACACTGAGCTTGAATCTTGAAGGTGTAATGTTTCTCCTTTTTGTTTGCAGGATTAACCGCCAAACTGCCATCAATATTGACGTTGTTGATGTTATGTTTGTCGTGGACGTTCTTTACGCCAAAAGAGGTTATAGCAAAATAGGAGTTATATCTCCAAATGCCTTTTCGGAATTTTTTGCGTGGTCGGGGCTATAGAAGAAGAGAGTTTTCAGAACTTGTGGTGGATCTGCGAGCGGCTGAAGTAGAACCTTGCTTCCGGAACAACAAAGACCAGCTCGCTCACCAACCCACTTCTTAGCTTGACAAAATCGGCATTCCCTGTCCATTTTACCAAGACACACGTCATGGTGATTGGAGAAATCATCTGCAGGACTGTATCTGAAGGCAGCTCTTATCCAAAATGCACCCCTTGCAGCAGCAACATTTCTTTGATGTCGACCTGCCAACCTGTTTTCCGTAGCCTCTGATGATTCTTCAAGACTCGATCCCTGGCATGGACTATGTTGGTCAGCAAGGCAGGCCTCTCTTGCTTCAACAAGCTCTTCAAGAAGTGAGCGTTGATTACGACTACGCTGGGCAGTAAGACGTGCCTGCCTTGCTTCTGCTGACTCCTGAAGTAGTGAGTGTTGATCACGACTACGCTGTGCAGCAAGACGGGCCTCTCTTGCTTCTGGTGTTTGCTGAAAGGAACAGTAGAGGACACATGAAAGTGCAATATTGAAATGGGATACACGAGAATGTGTGGAAGCAAAATCGAAATATGAATGTTGAAAAACGTACCTGTGAACGCAACTCTCTTTTTCGCCGTTTTAGGAGGGCATTCCTTTTGGAACAGCGTTGATCGTTTTCGGTTAGGCATTATCTGTAAAGATGGTTTTTATTGAGCGAAACGTTATGAGATTTTTAACTGTACTGCCAAAGTTCTGCAACTTAATAGCAGACATATCCAATTTAAGAAAAGTGAAGATAAAAGCTAAGTGGAGCAGTATGGAATAAGTCATTGTTATACGTTTATAGAAAAATAGATACGTACCTTTTTAGAGAAGAAAATGTAGCTGATAACTATTGTTGTGAAGAAAAAATTTCTAGGTAGTCTGTTTTTGAGAACTATTCTATTGGACCTCTGTCTAATCACGTCTTTTAAGGAACACACACATACATAAAAATATGAGGCCATGGTAGAAAATTTTTACGATAGTTGATTTATAGAAAAGATTATGTTAAATGTTTGAAATGCAAATCTGTGAATGAAAATTAAGTTCAGACCTCTACATGGTAGGTAGACCTTGTGAAAATAGCAGCCAAATCTGAAGAATTTACGAGGAAATTGTATGTAAGAAGTAAAGCAGAAATGAATTTTAACTGTACTGCCAAAGTTCTGCAACTTAATAGCAGATGCATCCAATTTAAAGAAAGTGAAGATAAAAGCTAAGAGGAGAATTATAGAATAAGTCATTCGTTTTCGAAAACAGGGATTTTTGGCAAAAGAAATTCTTGAAATAAAGATATTTGGGAGAAAATGTGGTGGGGGAGGGCGGAAGTCTTTCCAAAATATCTTCGCAGGAAACAGCTTCAAGAGTTGTGAAGAAAGAATTTCTAGGTAGTCTGTTTCTGAGAACTATTCTATTGGACCTCTGTCTAATCACGTCTTTTAAGGTACACACACGTACATAGAAAATGTGAGGTCATGGTAGAAAATTTTTACGATAGTTGATTTATGGAAAATATTATGTTAAATGTTTGAAATGCAAATCTGTGAATGAAAAATAAGTTCAGACCTCTACATGGTAGATAGACCTGGTAGAAATAGCAGTCAAATCTCCCTCGAAACACCCTACTGTATTAATGCGACAATTCTGCATTGTTTGAATGAGAAACTGTAAGGTGTGAGAGCAACTGGTTGTGTTAATGGCAGAAGGAATGGGAATTGCATTAGGAAAAGATTTAATTAATGTTCTCGGTAAGTATGGGGGCTAGGAAAAATAGAAGAAGCATTAAGAAGTTAACGTTAAGAATTGCTTTAGCAGAAAATGAAGCTGTAAGAATTAACGGGGAAATCGTATGTAAGAATTAATAGCAGACGTATCCAATTTAAGAAAAGTGAAGGTAAATGCTAAGTGAAGAAGTATGGAATAAGTAATTGTTATAACAATTTATATTATAGAATAGATACATACCTGTTGAAGAAGAAAATGTATGTGAGAGTTATTGTATTGGACGTCTGTATAATCATAGAGAAAGTGAGACATATGAAATGGACGTGTGTGTGTGTGTGTGTGTATGTGTGTGTGTCTTTTGCGGCTAATTTGGCGGGAGTTTTGCAGTCAGCAGGAGGTGGTTTGTGTTTTATCTCTCAATCAATGGCCGGACAAGTGAAAATATTATTTTAATATGTGTTTTGGGGAAAGGGGATCTTTTGAAGTGGGTGTCAAATGAAAAGAGACATGGGCAGTTTTATGACTGAACTTCTTTTGAAATTGGCGTGAGACGGAAGAATTTGTGCGTGCGTATGTCTGTGTGTGTGTGAGAGTGTGTGTGTGTGAGAGTGTGTGTGTGTGAGAGTGTGTGTGTGTGTGAGAGAGTGTGTGTGTGTATGTTTGATGGAGTGTGCGAGACAGAGAGAGTAATGTTGATGGTGTGTGTGTGTATATATGATAGAGAGAGAAAGAAAGAAAGAGAGAGAGAGATAACTGAAATTTTTTATTCAGTTTTTGTAGTGAGTAAATGTGTGAGTGATTGACAGAGAAAAACCGAGAGAGATAGTGAGAGAGAGAGTGAGAGAGAGAGTGGTTGTGTATATATGTATGTATGAATGGCTTCAGTGACACACACTTACATACACGCAAAAGGTTGTTTCTCGGTAACTATGGGGGCTAGAAAAAATACAAAGCGTGTTCCAATCTATGCACCCGTCTCCACATGTGTGCCATTTTTCATGCGAATCCACCCAGCCGTTTGGTCGTGAACCCCGAGACAAGAAAGAATACAATGGTCGGCCATGTTCAATTTATATATCATCATCATCATCATCATCATCATCGTTTAACGTCCGCTTTCCATGCTAGCATGGGTTGGACGATTTGACTGAGGACTGGTGAAACCGGATGGCAACACCAGGCTCCAGTCTAATTTGGCAGAGTTTCTACAGCTGGATGCCCTTCCTAACGCCAACCACTCAGAGAGTGTAGTGGGTGCTTTTACGTGTCACCCGCACGAAAACGGCCACGCTCGAAATGGTGTCTTTTATGTGCCACCCGCACAAGCCAGTCCAGGGGCACTGGCAACGATCTCACTCGAAAATCCTACGGGAGCCAGTCAGGCGGTACTGGCAACGGCCACGCTCAAAATGGTGCATCTCATGTGCCACCCGCACAAGAACCAGTCCAGGGGCACTGGCAACGATCTTACTTGGCTTGCCGGGTCTTCTCACGCACAGCACATTTCCAAAGGTCTCGGTCAGTAGTCATCGCCTCGGTGAGGCCCAATGTATGAAGGTCTTGCCTCACCACCTCAGTCCAGGTCTTCCTGGGCCTACCTCTTCCACGGGTTCCCTCAACTGTTAGGGTGTGGCACTTTTTCACGCAGCTATCCTCATCCATTCTCACCACATGTCCAAACCAGCGCAATCGTCTCTCTTGCACACCACAACTGATGCTTCTATATATATATATATATATATATATATATATATATATATATATATATATATATATATATATATATATATATATATATAATTGTGTCAAGGACCTATAATCCTTTAAGGGATGCTAGTATCCTAGTTCTCCGGTTTATACCAGTGTTCAATGAAACTATATACATACACACACACACACATACATATACATACATATATATATGTGTGTATATATATATATATATATATATATATATATATATATATATATATATATATATATATATATATATATATATATATATATATATATATAATAAAATCTGGTAATTAGTCATATATTAATTAATATCGATTAATTATCATGAGGCCAGCACATTTAAAGAATCAAAGAGATTCAGAAATAGTATCTGCAATCTCAGGGGATTAAGGTACATTTTAAAAAATAACGTCGACCACTAACGTGGACAATTAATGCGCTAGAAATAGATCACATCTTGTGTCTATTAAGACCTAAAATGTTCTCAACATGAAATATAGCAGCATACCAAAAACGTGAGCGGGCAAGACATATAAAATCACCTAAAAAATCATTATTAAACAGGAACCAGGTTTCGGATTTAACAAATTCTTACCATTTGTCTATTCCTCATCAGCCTGATTTGTAATGTAACCGCAATTATCAGAATCGTATACAGAGTTGCCCACTGCCATGTATATATATATATGTATATATATATATGTATATATATATATATATATATATATATATATACATATATACTTACATAGAGATCAAAGTGTACGTACGCCGCTATAGGACAAGAACGCAAAACATCCAGACAGTTAGGTGATACAAGAAAGGGACAAGAAAACATCCAGATAGACGATACAAAGAAAACAAGGACTGGTCATTCGGAGTTTTCTTTCCTCAGTCGAGATCCAGATTATTATTGCAATTTCGGCTGGTTATACTCGAGATTGCTCCGATCTGGCCAGCCCCAAGGAAAAACTAAGCTAAGAGCATCAGATTCCTTGGAAGAAAGCAGCGAATGTATACAAAAACAAGCACGGAACAAACGAACAATGTTACACAAGTACAATAAAAATGATAACAGGACATAACAGCAGGTGTCTTTCGATTAACGACGAATTAAATTAAGCTGGCGTGTGTGGAAATAAAACCTTACGACAGAGATACAAGATTTCACAGGCACAGGCCGGCCAAAAAAGAAAGATCAGGCTTGGCCGAACGCCGGTCACATGGGTAGAGAAAAGAGAGAGGTAGAGGCAGAGGGACAAAAGAATTAAGGAAGGGCGAGAAAAAATGACAGGGACACAGTGAAGGGAAAAGTGGAGAGATAGTGAGCAAGAAGAGAAGGCAAGGAAATGTGAGAGAGGACGAACGAAAGAACGAAGAGTGGAATGAACGAAATAGAATCGTACAAGATTTAGAAAAATGTATACTTGCATATAAGAAATCAAAGTGTATGTACGCCGCTATATATATATATATATATATATATATATATATATATATATATATATATATATATATATATATATATATATATATATATAATACAAAATGGGACAAGAACGCAAAACATCCAGACAGTTAGGTGATACAAGAAAGGGACAAGAAAACATCCAGATAGACGATACAAAGAAATCAAGGACAGGTCATTCGAAGTTTTCTTTCATCAGTTGGGTTCTAGATTATCTTTGCAATTTCGGCTGTCATTTTTTCTCGCCCCTCCTTAATTCTTTTGTCCCTCTGCCTCTACCTCTCTCTCTTCTCTTCCCACGTGACGGGCGTTTGGCCAAGACTGATCTTTCTTTCTTGGCCGGCCGTTGTGCGTGTTTAGTTTTTTAGCTTAGTTTTTCCTTGGGGGCGGCCAGATTGGACCAATTTCGAGTATAACCAGCCGAAATTGGAAAGATAATCTGGATCTCGACTGATGAAAGAAAACTCCGAATGACCAGTCCTTGTTTTCTTTGTATCGTCTAACCTAATAGCCAACAAGAGTTGTTGGAGTAAATAAAGTTAATAAAGAAAGCGAAGCAAGGGAAATAACTGCTAAAAACACCATGCAAGGTGGTGGAGGTTGTGGTGGTGGTGGTGGTGGTGGTGGAGATGGTGGTGAATTGAAAGATGTACGCAAATTGAAATGTATATTGGCTTAGACCCATCGTCTTGGTTTATGTTACCACCGATGTGGTTTTTCTATCAAATTGTGCATAAAGTATATCTATAAAGTGCATTAAGTATTCATCGTATACCAATTTCCTTCACTTTTCAATGATTAGAAGACGAGCGACTATCTTTCCATAGAGACACAACACAAGCTACATTTTCAGTTTTTGCTTTTTGTTTTTTGTTTGTTTGTTTTTTTGTCAAAATTTTCAGAAATTACCCAATAGGTTTACCATCAAATACGTGAAACATTCACGAGTCCCACTAGTTAGTAAATATTCCATTATTAATCTTAAAGTGACTTTAAAATAAAAGCCTTAATTTAACAATTACATACATGCATACATACATACATACATACATACATACAAGAGTGCCGATATTTTACGACACTCCATTTTGAAGTCGACCTCCATGAGATTCAAGTAAAAGAGATCCCTAACAATGAAAACTGAAGGCATCAACTACATTATTGCGAATTGCATAATATTATCTTCCCATGAGGCATGATGCGGTAGCCAGAAGTGCGTGGAGCCGGATACAAATAAAGAAAATACGAAGAGACGAAGTTGACTATATTGAAATCAATGGATCAAAAGAACTTAAAAATCAAAACAGCCACGAAGTTAAAGCAAATATTGTTGTGAGAGAAGAAAAAGGTATGATCTGTTGTAGAAAATAGTTACATTCTGGACACCAATGAGGTTCAGAAATGCAGGAGAAAGAGGACATCACTGACAGGGGAGATAGCCTCCCCACAGCGAGTCGATTTAGCTTATCCATTGGCAATGGAATAGCGCCATCGATGAGGATTAATTCTATCCGAAATTGGCCGGCCGATCTGACGCCCTCACTTGCTGTTGGGGAGCTATCTCCCTTGTCAGTGAATTGAAAGTGCTCTTATGAACGGAAAATGCTCTGCTCGTGGCTAAGAGTTATTTTGACAATACTGGTGCTGACTTGGACCCTTAGTCACGTTTAGTGACGATTGTGTGTGTGTGTGTGTGTGTTTGTGTATGCGCGCGTGCGTGTGTGCGGAGAGAATTAAATCGACTATTATTAATCAACGAGACGAATTGATTAAAAGATGCCTGCATGTTAAAAATAAATTGTTCCTAAATACTACTTAAGCCTAACCTTATTAGACCCACATTTTGATTAATGCGATTGACCACTTTCCCATTCCTTCTCTGAACTATAACTCTGATTCCTATTTGTGATTTTTGTTTATTTGACCATATTCTGTCATTCCACTATTATGTAAAACTACTTAATGACTGATAGATATTTAGCATTCCAGTCTCTCATGCGCATACAGTTTACACCCCAAACTAATCTATTACGTTGTACTTGGCTTGCTACTCTTTGATGACAGCCCTGGTTCTGTCAGTCTATGCTTCCGAACTACCTTGTCTTCACTCTTGATTGCTTTAATCTAGGATACTTATTATTATGTGATATTTAAATTTTGCCTTTAATAATCCCTTTGACAGATTCATTCGACAGATGTGTTTACTCTTTATCCGTAGTGATTGACTATATGTATTTCTGCATACACCTGCGTATGTGCTTGTATATGCGTACAAATATATGCGCACGTGTGCACATACTTATATCTGTGTTAGACATGTATATACTGATATACGCTTGGGTATGTGTTGATGTATAAGTGTTTGTGTTTGTATATACAAATACATGTGTACG
The DNA here is from genome assembly GCF_046866305.1 of Octopus bimaculoides. Taxonomy (NCBI): domain Eukaryota; kingdom Metazoa; phylum Mollusca; class Cephalopoda; order Octopoda; family Octopodidae; genus Octopus; species Octopus bimaculoides. The sequence goes on from NC_142952.1 coordinate 20,366,816, forward strand.
TGTGCGTGTGTGTATGTTTTAACTTATATATATGTGTGTATATTTATATATATATATATGTATGTATATATGAACTTTTGTGTATATATTTATAAGGGTGTGTGTGTATATATACATGTTTAGGTATGTGTGTGTGTATGTATATATATATATGTATATATATACACCTGTATATGAGTATATAAATGTATATGTATCTTTACGTCTATGTATATATGCGTATCTAACTATTGATATGCTTGTACGCTTGTGTTTATATCATTCTATGTGCGCATTATGCTTATGAACATTTAAAAAATCTGAACCTATGTCGTGTTTTTTATATATGCTCATATACGAGCGCATGTAGGTGTATATGTGTGTGTATACATGTTTGTGTATATGTGTGTGTGTGTGTGTGTGCGCGTGCATGTGTGTGTGTGTGTACGTGTGTATGTGTGTATATATTATTCGAGTATATATCTGTATATCTATCTACTTATCTGTCTATCTATTTATCGATATTATACTAAAACTCAAAGTTTGTGTTTTTTCCAGCCCTTTGATTAAGATGATAAAGATTACAAATAAAATAGTCATTTCCCCCTTTAAGAAAAAAAATCAAGTTGACAATCTCGATATACTGCGGCGACACTTTAAAGAGTCGTCACAGCTACTGCCGTCCGTTCCTTTTTCGTACTTCCTTTTTTTCTTCCCATAATCATTTATACAACTTTCGGAGTGCCGTGGACTAAAAGAGAAAATTTCCCTATATTTTTATGAGATATTTTTATAGGAATTCATAAGAATATTTTTCCCAGGTGCCACCAAAAAAGCATTAATTTGAAGATCTGACGAAACTCTTCTCAAAGAACTGCATATTAGTCACGAAGAATGACATCTTAAAAGCCATAAATAAAGAATGTATTAAATTATTTCCAGGAGAGCTGAAAGAGTACAGAATTCCGAAGAAATGTTTTACAGAGGGTTATAACGTTAATATGAAGCAATTCGACGGCCGTTTCTGGAGTCTATTGGTTAGCGGGTATGAATCCTTTAGATTCACACTGACATATCCCCTTCATCAAGAATAAATAAATTGATAATTAATTAAGTTTGATGACATGTAAGAGAAAGGAAAGAAAAGAAGGAGATTTTTGGTTACATTACATTAGTCGTCGGTTACTCCATCAGATAGTAAACACTTTTTACGACGATTCACACTTATATACGAAGGAAACCTATAGTGACGGATGTTGGGAGAATTTAAAAAAGGATAATGGAGGATGATAGGAGAATAAAAAATAAAAGGTTGATTTTCCAATAAATTCCGGGAATAATTAATTACTAATAGAGGAAGAAGCAGGGTTGCCAAATATTTCATTCCTTATATCTCGTCTTATAGAGTTTCATGAAAGATGAGTGAAATTTATGAGTACATGAATGAAAGGTATCAGAAAATTTATTTAATGTGCTCGAATTGTATGATTTAAGAATAATGAATGATTCTCTAATGCATAAATTGCATTTGTTACTTATAGCATTATTGCCAGTATAGACCAGGAAATTTTATAATTAATGTTGTTAATGTATATATGAGGCTAGAGTAGCAGTTATATTTAATATTAATAAATTAATTTAAATGCATTCTATATCTTTGTTTGAATTCAATAGTACTACCTATATATGTTCTCGCCTGATACTTATCTGGTACTACTGTATATTTATATACTACATTTTTACGGAGGCAGAATCCTTCAAGCGGGCATAAATCGATTTTTCTACAGCTACATGTTTTCCCTAATTTATTTTTGCTATTATCTATATTATTCAAGGCTACCGACGACTTGGAGTTATTTTTATTTGATGTTGAATTATATGAATTAGGTGTTCCGGATATACTTATATTATTTATACTAGGTTTCCTGTCGGTGTTAAAGGTTGTGAGAGTTTGGTATTTGATTTTGTTCGTATTTATGGATGCTATAATTGATCCTAAATTTAGCATTGTGGAATAAGAAAATTTTATAAAAGATTTATCGTATATTGGATAGTATTTGTGACGTTTTGGAAAATTATGTTTTAGGATTTTAAAACCTAGTTTAGGTAAATTTTTAACAGTAAGGGAGAATGGAGGGTCAACCAAATTACTTCGCGCTTCTTAGATTTATATTGTTTAGATATATCATGTTGTCCTTGAGCAGAGTATTTATTTCTATTGCCGGGGCCTACTTAATTATATTTAATATAATTATAATTACCTGAAGGCTTAATTATTCTTGCATTTTTCAGTGACGTATTAGTATTAGTTAAGTTAGAATCAGAGTTACTATTGTCAGATAGTTTTGTTTTCAGTTTAATATCGGGTATATAGTAAATTTGATTGCTAAAGCCACTTAATTTTAAGGCTTGATTATAAACGGGTGCATGCGCATTAAATATTTCCTCACTAGCCGAAATATTGGAGATCCTTATCGATATAGCTGTGACTAAACTGGTAATGGTAGATTTAGAATGATTTGAGGAAATATTAATATATTGTATTACCTGATTAGGCTTTCTATATGGACAATAAAGTTTAATATTAAGATCTAAAACGACATCTAAGAAATTCATAACTTTGGTGTTCGTATCATATACTATATTAAGGTTAAAGAATTCTAGGAGGAATCTTTTTAAGGATTTCTTAATCCTCTCTACCTTCGGCTTGGATCAACCGTTTGTAGCAAAGAGCGCGTCATTCCTATAAAGACCACCCGATAAATTAGGGAAACTATCCTTTATTTGGGACAAGAGATATAAGCCTACTAAATCAGTTATCTGAGCCGAGTCTAATGATCTCATGATTATGTCAAAATAATCCATTGAATCAGATCTAATCCAATTATGTTCGTTAAAGTTTATTAAAGTCTGCCTTGCGGCTAATATTATATCTATGTCTGGTCTAGAAATGTTGACGAAATTACTTTATTTAGGAGGATAGATGAGATGGATGCATATATCAACATTTATTTACATTTTTCATGTATATTTTTACCTCATATATCTCTTATTTCTTTCTAAATAATATATAAATAAATCACCCATCACTAGTATATTTCCGGAGTTGTATTTTTGAAGGAAGGACTTGATTTTATTGAGGCACTCTTCAAAGCACTTTAGAGGTGCTTGGGGAGGCCTGTAAAGACCAACAATGATTATGCCTTTGGCCTTGTTGAATAGTGATATGGATTCACAATAGCCATTGGAAAATACGTCCTTGGCATCAACTGAAAAGAAGTCATGGAGAAAGATGGCTGTCCCCGCTTTATTTCGATCTTTACGATCTCCGCGGACGATGGTGAAATCTTTTATTTTTGCTTCGGCATTCATATGTACGCCGTTTAGATGAGTTTCAGTGAGGATAGAGAAAGGGAAGCAATGTGCAGTTTCGGCAAGCCAACTCTCTATATATGGGATCTTCCATTTTTGGGCATTGATTGATGAGTTGATGCCACGTACATTTAACAGGAATGTACGTGGTAGTTTGATGTTTGCATTGTTCTAAGTTATGTTTTATGTTGTTCAGAGGTAGCAACGAGGGTAGTTTTTGTATGAAGCTGTGTGCGTATGATTTTCTAGTTGGTGGTGGGTGTGTGTTCCTTGTGTTTTGCATAAATAGTTGCTGATAGCCCGTTGTATCTCCTGGCTTAGGTCGGTTTTCATATTTTCTAGATAAGTTAGTAAAAAAGAGTTGCCTCTTTGATTTGCCATTTGGTCAGAGGGTACATAGTTCATGTTTATGTTATTTGATGTTATGGTTTTCCCATAGTTCTGTCTTCGTTGTTTGGTTGTAGGAGGTGAAATGTGGTTGTTTTTTGTTTTTGTTGTTGTCGTAGGTCTCCTCTATTGCTGTTTATAGTTATTTTTCGACCGTTTTGTGCCCTTCAGATGGTGGTGGTTACATTCTGGGTTCAAGCACATCCTTAGTGACACAGAAGTTTGGCACAGTTTAGGATGGAAGAAGGTGCATCCATTGCCTTTTGTGCATCCATATTTAGGATCAGGGCCATGGACTCTGTATTTAGGACAATATTTGGGGTGGAGGTGAGGGCAGTTTTTTCCTGTTATGCCATATGGACAGGTGCCCTTAACAAGTCTACGGCATAAGGTAGGATGGAAAAAAAGCACAGCGTCCCATGTTGTTGGTGCCGCTGGGACCAGATCTACAGTTACCTTGGGAATGGTAACGACAGGGTTTTTGTCGTGGGCATATTAGAAGTTTTTCTGTACTGGCAGGCTCGTTGGTCAGTAGTCCTATTGTAGTAGCAGTAGCTGACTGTTGTTGTTGTTGCTGTTGCTGTAGCGGCAGTGAAATTTGATTTGCAACAGTAGGGCTGGGTGGAATCGGGTCAGATAGTGGTGCCAAACAAGGTGCTTCCAATGTAGTAGCAGTAGCAAGCTGTTATTGTGGTGGTAGTGTGTCCTGGCTTGCCACGGTAGTGTTGGGTGGAATTAGGTCAGAAATCGATATCAATGAGGATGTTTGTTGAGGATGTTTGACCCCTGACCTGTTGGAGTTGGGTCAGTGGGTGCACTACATCCCTTGATAAGTGTTGCCATGTGCGTGTGTAAGGTATGAAATGATCTTGTGATTTCTTTTATTTTGTTTTCGATCTGTTTTACAGATCTGTGAAAGGAATGTGACGCTAATTTTTCAGCGATTTTACTGTAGACATTTGCCTTTACACAATCGTTGGATCTTTGGGGTTTGACGGACAACATTTTTTTTTGTAGTGTTTTTGGTACCGAAACACTTTCAAACTTCGAATATTTGTATATTTTGTGGTATAGAACAGATAAAAAATTTTGTATTCGAAGTTATTTTATGTAAAAAAATTGTCGTATTTCGGTAATTTCAACCAATCACTGACGTCTATTGAGGTGAAAACAATTAATGCCGTAACGGTGTCATGGGATCTTTTCCCTTGAATAAAATTAGTCCCGTTGTTTGTCAACAACAACTACCCGTGTTACTCTTATTTATGACATCGTTCATGCGTTTGTACTGGTTTTAGCTTTAGGGTTTTAGGGTTAGGGTTCGGGTTTTAGAGTTCGGGTTAGTTTTAGGATTACGGTTAGGGTTATGATTATTTTTGCCATAACCTTAACTCTAACCCTATAACTCATAACCATAACCCTAACCCTAACCCTAACCCCAACCATAACTCCAACTCTAACCCTAAAACCCTAACCCTAAAACCCGAACCCTAACCATAAAACCCTAAACCCTTACTAGGGAATAATGATATAATTAAACAGGGAATAACACACTTGACACCGAACAGCAGTAACTGTATTCAGCTGAATAGACGTCAGTGATTAGTTGAAATTACAGAAATACGACAACTTTAACATGAAATAACTTGCGATGTACAATTTTTTGTTAAGAAGGTTAAGAGAAGAAGTTGTTTTATATGACACATTCTACCAGTGTCCCAAGTTTGAAAGTGTTTCGTTAAGAAAACAAATGTTGCCCGTCAAACCCCAAAGATCCCAATCGTTTTGGTGAGTGTACCAAGCGTTTATCAGTGCACTGATTTCGTTTTCTACCCAGTGGCGTTTTAGAGTATCATTGGCCATATTCAGTGGCACAGTATTATACACTATACGTTAGTTATTGGTGACTTGATGTATAATAGTGAATGCACCGTTGTAAAGTTTGTGTCGATATATTCGGAAATGCGTGGCTATATCTGGGTGTGTGTGAGAGAGTTCAGTGTATTTAGTACGGATATTTCTGATTTGGCGGACACCATTTGTTTTCTAACGAAACACTTTCAAACTTGGGATACTGGTAGAATGTGTCGTATAAAACATCTTTTTCTCTTAGCCTTGTTAAGAAAAGTTTGTATATTCGAAGTTATTTCATGTTAAAAGTAGTCGTATTTCGGTAATTTCAACCAATCACTGACGTCTATTGAGGTGAAAACAATTACTGCCGTTGTTTGTCAACAACACGTTGTGGCGGTGTAATGGGATCTTTTCCCTTGAATAAAATTACTGCCGTTGTTTTTCAACAACAACTATCGGCGGTACAGTTGTTTATGACATCGTTCGTGCGTTTGTACTGGTTTTAGCTTTAGGGTTTTAGGGTTCGGGTTGGGGTTAGGGTTATGAGTATTTTTGCCAAATTTGATGAAAATCTGTTCAATACACTGCCACAAATTTTTCACCAAATTTGGCAAAGATATTCATAACCGCCACAACGTGTTGTTGATAAA